>NC_083869.1:9090909-9393939 GCF_032452875.1 Bos javanicus
TAACATTCTCACAATTCTGAAATTTTATTTTCTTTAATTCCTTAGATTCTTGTTATAGCAGAATCCGAAGAAGAGAACCCCGATGACTTAATTCAGCTGGGTGTTACTAGAAATAAAATCATGACGGCTCAATATGAATGTTACCAAAAAATTATGCAAGACCCTGTTCAACAAACAGAAGGTAAACATGACTAATTTTAAATGCATTTGATATAGATTATAAGAAAACTACCCCATTACATCATTGCAGGTCTCTTAGTTTCCTTCTTAAAAATGGGTTAGTTGCTAGTATTTCTAGTATATATGCAGTTTTAATTATTTGTGAAGAACATCTTATTATGTAATTTATCTTAAGTGAGTGAGTGAAGTCGCTCAGTCGTGTCCGACTCTGCAACCCCATGGACTGTAGCCTACCAGGCTCCTCCATCCATGGAATTCTCCAGGCAAGAGTATTGGAGTGGGTTGCCATTTCCATCTCCAGGGGATCTTCCCGACCCAGGGATCAAACCCGGGTCTCCCGCATTGCAGGCAGACCCTTTACCATCTGAGCCACCAGGGAAGCCCCAATGTATCTTACCTCTTTTTAAAAATTCTAATAAAAATATATGCGACAGGGATATTTTTAGTATTTTTATATAGTATAAAGATATTTAAAATAAAAAATAAGTCTTGAATTAAATCAATGAGAGTTGATCTTCAGTTTATGTGCTCTATATTTCTTTTTTTCACAAACTTCTTGATAGGAGCTTAGTAAAATGACAATTTTTTGCATAACACATACTATGTATAGTACATTTGGTAGCAAAGCTAATGAAATCCATGAATTTCTGTTTCCATTAGGTATTTTTAAGGTATTTTTGAAAGATTTATTGAAGGCCTACTAAGTGTCACATATATGCTGTAATTCTTAATTCTGGCAACAAGTAGAGTTGCCAAATTTAGCAAAACCAAAAACAAAACCCAAAGCACGAAAACACTATGTTTTTTATCTGGCAACCTTAAAGACAGGATTATCTTTAAAATATAAAATGCAAAACTCATAATGAAACAAAGAAAAACGTAGACTTTAGATATTTTTAAATCAGTAGAAACAAATAATTTAATTTGGGGAGAAAATATTTATAGTATAAAACATGCTTGTTATATACATGATATGTTAAAAGTACATTACTGTTAATATTTGTAAGTGTCAAAATTAACTTGCTTGTGAGAAAGAGAAAATAAACAATTTGTCTGTATTGATCAACTCTTGGAATCTTAATCTAACCGATATATATTGAAGCAATTTGATATATCTGTCCAAATATTTTTATTACAATATATATCCAGTATCTCTAAAATATGTCAGACAATGACAAACTATCTGATATTAGTTCAGTAGGAACTGAATTATCAAATAGTTAAAATCTGTATACAAATTCTGTGCTAACCGATCTGGCCTCTCACTTTATTCCATTAAAGTCTAAGTGTTATTAGCTTTAAATTTTTGAATTAATGCCTTCCAAATGATCTAGATATGTGTGCAAGCTAGCTTCAAATCTAATTTCTTAATAATAGGAATATATTTATGAGGGTTTTATAATCAAATAATTTTGTGATAAAGTTCAGGATCACTACATAATAAATCTTCCTCTTGGAGATTCATAACGTCCTCTGTAATTTTAAATACTGTAAAAAATCCTATAGTAAAGAAATGTGTTTAACTTTGTGTTTTCCAAATCTATTTGACCACAAAAACTTTTTTAATGGAAAACTTTTTCATGTCTCACTCAAATGCCATATAACACAGCTGGGAAAATTCTAGACCTTTCTATCATGTAGTCAGTGTTGTGGAATCTTTTGGAGCTCTGTAAGGACTTGTCTAAAGTGCTTTCTAAAATGGGATCAGGAAAATTTTCTCTGACAGGCCTCAAAATGCATTTTGTTTGGTAATAATGTGGATGCAAGCTATTTAAATAAAGAGTTTGAAAATCACAGGAGGGAAAACAGACTATATGAGTTTTATTTTTAATTAGAAATATTTAGATTTCAGGCCGATAGAATGTTTTCTACTTCTGTGAGGCCTAGATTGATTCTGAGATTGCTATGCAGATCTGTTAATAATAATAAACAGTTCATGCAACATTCAAGTTTCTATCTATGTGTGCTTATGGCAAAAAATTACCGTCTTTGATTACAGACTGTTATATAACTTTATAAAGTTTTAGTCATTTTATTTCTCTATGCCTTTAAACTTTTTTTCATGTAAGAGGTTCTTGTTCTTAATGTAGGTAAGAAAAGAATGTGAGATTAAACACTTTTATTTCATTTGAAAAGAAAAGGAAGGAAAATAAGAGTTAGAATTTGGTGAAGGACTCTAAATAAGTGTGTGTCAGGGTTAATGTGGTAAAATAGGAAATATTGGAATGTTCATTTGTGCACCTCAAAAAATACTATAACTTGCCCTAAGAACACAGTTTCTAAAATAAAACACGTTTCCAATTTCCCAAATTTTTGAATTTCAAAAATAGGGACACGAATTAACCCATACTTCATGGTTAAGGAAAACCAGCAAAGGCCATGTAATTTATTAGATAAATAGCTACCTTTGAGAATGAGAATTAAAGCTAAACATATATTTGTTTAGATATTTCTAAATTTAACAATTAGTTATTCTAATAACTACTTTGTGAATAATCCAAGTACTTGTTATAAAGATTTTATATGATGTCTTCATTTTCAGTAGACAGTCTGTATTCCCTGTTAGTGTGGGTCAACCATGAGGACTTCAGGGGTTTCTGTATAACTAGAGGGAGGTTAGTAAGCCTGATGTTTGCTTTCTCCTGAAGGCATTTACTGTAACAGAACCTGGGATGGGTGGCTGTGCTGGAACGACGTCGCTGCGGGCACGGAGTCAATGCAGCACTGCCCCGATTACTTTCAAGATTTTGATCCTTCAGGTAAGAGCAGAAATGTATATACAAATCTCTTTGACATCTATTTAATAAACCCTCATTTAACTAAATTACTATTTCCTTTTCAATTTTAAAGAAAAAGTTACCAAAATCTGTGACCAAGATGGAAACTGGTTTAGACATCCAGCAAGCAACAGAACATGGACAAATTACACCCAATGTAATGTTAACACACATGAGAAAGTTAAGGTACGTAATAATTATAAATTCAAACTGAATTTACACTATCTACTGTAAAAGTTAGTTACTGATACAATATCGGAGAAAATTTAGCTAGTGTTCATTCATTTCACTGTAAAGCCTTTTCATTAAAAAAAATAATAATAATTATAGATTTAGTCATTACACTGAAGAAGCAATCCAGCTAAGTAGATGTCTATTTACAAGTCAATGTCTCAGTACTGTAGTTTAGAATTTTCCAAAGTAAACATAGTTTAAAAGTAAGAAAAAAGAAATGTTCATCTGTGGTGGAACTCCTATAGTTACACTCAGGAATTGTGCTCAAGAGACAAGAACAAGCCCAGGGGGATTTAATAAGACCTATCCATCCCAGCCAAAGACTTTCATCCTGACTGGCTGTTAGGTCACCCTCACTGGCATTCTCACTTTTAACATCCATCATACATTAAAGTCAAGGTTAGCACAGTTCGTCACAACAATACGGTTTCGATACAGAGTGCCTGCACATATCTGCACACGTGTGTGTGTGGAGGCAGTTTGTCACAGTGATTAAAACAGTTCTGGTTTCTCACTTCCTGTTTCTGCTCTTTATCCACTGTGACCCTGGGCAAACTAGAACATCTGCCTCAGTCCCTTCCTGTCTAAAATGAGGATAGTGAGCCCATCCTCAAGGTTTTCATAGGAATTGACTAAATACAAGGAAAATATTTAGAAAACTAACAAGCCTATGGTAAGCATTTGATAATTGCCAGCTCTCATTATAAATCATGTACTCTTTATTTATTCAGAGAAGGGTTTGAACATATATATATAAATACACATTAAAATGGTAAGTTACAATAAAGACAAAAATCAAAGAGATAAAGTTAAAACCAAGAAAAATAATTTATTTGTACAGATCAGAGGCCCCTATACATTATTATATTGAGATTTGTTTTGGAGTATCAAGTTTGTCAAATGGAAAAAAGAAACCTAGTTGGGAAAGAAGCCTTACCTGGCATTCAAATTAAACAAACAAATCATCAATTTAAGGTGCAAAACTGATGGAGTGAAAATTGTCAGTGTCTTCCAAAATTTAAAACGCTGGTTTTACATTTTATAAACCTAGATCAATAAATTTATTTCTTCATATGTTTAATATGACTTCTAATGTCTTAAATAAAAATAGCAATTTATAAATTTTGGTATCACCTGATAAGTTTTTATAGATATTCTTCATTCAAGATGTATTCAAATACTTACTGGCTTGCTTGCTAAAGGCTTAGGTTATCAGATCACATGTTTTTAAAAACAGATGTTATTTTATTGATTTGGGGCTTATACACATGTAGAAGTATAGCATTGATATTAGCATTAATTAATTTTTTATTCATACAAATTACAGACTGCACTGAATTTGTTTTACCTGACTATAATTGGACATGTATTATCTATTGCATCACTGCTTATCTCACTTGGCATATTCTTTTATTTCAAGTAAGTACATGAAAATCTTTTTTTAATTTACTGATTATCTTTGGTGAATGCAGTATCATATCCATGTTTATGTCATGTGCTGATAAAATACATGAAATATAGATGATTTATAATATTTAAAATAAATTTATATTTAAAATAATTTGAAATATATTGACTTTGTCTTGACTTTCTAAAATATAGAGAAAGGAGATTGATGAACTCTCTGAAGCTTAACTTGTCATGCAGTAAGAAAGGAACCAAAACCAATATGCAAACCTATCTGTATTTGCTTTGGAAACTGTGAAATATTAGAGGTCTGCCCAATTAAATTTTCAACTTCTTGGTCAATTTTACTATCAGCATACATAGTACATTGTAAGAACTGTATTATGTGCAAAAAATAACAATGACTTTTAATATATACTATTAAAAATAATAATTTCAATATTTGTGGTTAGGTTAATTTTCCTGGTGTTGGGGGGATAATCTTTAAAATAGTTAAATTCTGCTTTGAATTTTACTTGCAGTTTTTTCTTTTGCGAGCTGGAGGGAGAGTCAGTTCCAATTTATTTTTTAATAGAAATATAGTTGATTTACAGTGTTTCAGGTATACAGCAAAGTGATTCAGTTATATGTACATACATGTGTCAGTGTGTGTGTATGTGTTTATATATACATATGGCAATGTGTGTTAAGTCACTTCAGTCATGTCTGATTCTTTGTGACACTATGAACTGTAGCCCGCCAGGCTCCCCTGTCCATGGGATTCTCCAGGCAATGCTAGAGTGGGTTGCAATGCCCTCCTTCAGGGGATCTTCCCGATCCAGGGATCCAAACTTGTCTCTTATGTCTGTCTCCTGCATTGGCACGCAGTTTCTTTACCACTAACACCCGCTTTAGGAAGCCTGTATATATGTATGCATGTATATATACAATATATATACGTATTCTGTGCTGTGCTTACTCACTCAGATTCGACCCAGGGTTTGAATTCAGGTCTCCCACATTGCAGGCAGATTCTTTACTGTCTGAGCACCAGGGAAGCCCAAGAATACTGGAGTGGGCAGTCTATCTCTTCTCCAGGAGATCTTCCTGACTCAGGAATCAAACTGGGATTTCCTGCATTGCTGGCAGATTCTTTACCAGCTGAGCTGCCAGGGAAGCCCAAATATATACATATGTATACACACACACACACACACACACCATCTCTCACCATCTCCAGGAGATGCATACTTATATATACACACACCATCCCTCACCATTAAGGACAGGGATACCTGACATGCTGCAGTCCATGGGATGGGGTCTCAAAGAGTTGAATACAACTGAGCGACTGAACAACATCAATATACACACATATATTCTTTTCAGATTTTTTCCCACTAGAGGTTATTACAAAATACTGAACACAGTTCCCTATGCTATACAGTAGGACCTTATTGTTCTGTTATGTATAATAGTGTTATCTGTTAATCCTAAATTCCCATTTTACCCTCCTCTTCTAATTTCTTAATTCTGTCCATTAGCTGTGATTTTTTAAATTGATAGGAAAGTAAATTCTAAAACATGCATACATTATCTTATACATTAACATGGTCTTCATAAATATGATCACCAGCAGTGATTACAGAATGTAGTGTGAACAGTAAGTGTGCTTTATTGTATCATCACTACCGTCACTCTCATTGTCTCTCTCTTACTCTCTTCTTTCCCCTGCTCTCCTTCTTCCTACCCCCTACTCCTCCTACTCCTTCTCCCCTCCTTCATCTTCTTAAACAATTATCTTGGAACATGATCCAGAACCGACTACAGTAATGGCACATCAAAATAATTCAAATCGAAAAAGTATTAGATAACTGGAAGTTAGGTTCCTTTTTAACTGGAACACCAGCTTTTAGCCCACAGTGCATCACAATTCAAAGTACAGCAAATAACATATGAACTAAATGATTATCTTTCATGGGTTCAAAATCAGCGAGTCTAGAGATTGTATCATAATTTCTGTTTTGGGAAACTTGTGCCTTCTTAAGAACCTTCAATATGAATTACTTTGGGGAATTTTAATGGCACTTTTGATTTAAGACATTATCTAGGCATCATTCAGTTCAGTTCAGTTCAGTCACTCAGTTGTGTCCAACTCTTTGCGACCCCATGAATCGCAGCACGCCAGGCCTCCCCGTCCATCACCAACTCCCAGAGTTCACTCAGACTCATGTCCATCGAGTCCGTGATGCCATCCAGCCATCTCATCCTCTGTCGTCCCCTTCTCCTCCTGCCCCCAATCTCTCCCAGCATCAGAGTCTTTTCCAATGAGTCAACTCTTTGCATGAGGTGGCCAAAGTACTGGAGTTTCAGCTTTAGCATTATTCCTTCCAAAGAAATCCCAGGGCTGATCTCCTTCAGAATGGACTGGTTTGATCTCCTTGCAGTCCAAGGGACTCTCAAGTCTTCTCCAACACCACAGTTCAAAAGCATCAATTCTTTGGCGCTCAGCCTTCTTCACAGTCCAACCGTCACATCAATACATGACCACTGAAAAAACGATAGCCTTGACTAGACGGACCTTTGTGGGCTAAGTAATGTCTCTGCTTTTCAATACGCTATCTAGGTAGGTCATAACTTTTTTGCCAAGGAGTAAGCGTCTTTTAATTTCATGGCTGCAGTCACCATCTGCAGTGATTTTGAAGCCCAAAAAAATAAAGTCTGACACTGTTTCCACTGTTTCCCCATCTATTTCCCATGAAGTGATGGGACCAGATGCCATGATCTTCATTTTCTGAATGTTGAGCTTTAAGCCAATTTTTTCACTCTCCACTTTCACCTTCATCAGGAGGCTTTTTAGTTCGTCTTCACTTTCTGCCATAAGGGTGGTGTCATCTGCATATCTGAGGTTATTGATATTTCTCCTGGCAATCTTGATTCCAGCTTGTGCTTCTTCCAGCCCAGCATTTCTCATGATTTACTCTGCATAGAAGTTAAATAAGCAGAGTGACATATACAGCCTTGACGTACTCCTTTTCCTATTTGGAACCAGTCTGTTGTTCCATGTCCAGTTCTAACTGTTGCTTCCTGACCTGCATATAGGTTTCTCAAGAGGCAGGTCAGGTGGTCTGGTATTCCCATCTCTTTCAGAATTTTCCACAATTGATTGTGATCCACACTGTCAAAGGCTTTGGCATAGTAAATAAAGCAGAAATAGATGTGTTCTGGAGCTCTTGCTTTTTCGATGATCCAGCGGATGTTGGCAATTTGATCTCTGGTTCCTCTGCCTTTTCTAAAACCAGCTTGAACATCTGGAAGTTCACAGTTCACGTATTGCTGAAACCTGGCTTGGAGAATTTTGAGCATTACTTTCCTAGCGTGTGAGATGAGTGTAACTGTGTAGTAGTTTGAGCATTCTTTGGCATTGCCTTTCTTGGGGATTGGAATGAAAACTGACCTTTTCCAATCCTGTGGCCAAGCTGAGTTTTCCAAATTTGCTGGCATATTGAGTGCAGCACTTTCATGGCATCATTCAGGATTTGAAATAGCTCCACTGGAATTCCATCACCTCCACTAGCTTTGTTCATAGTGATGCTTTCTAAGGCCCACTTGACTTCACATTCCAGGATGTCTGGCTCTAGGTGAGTGATCACACCATCGTGAATATCTTCGTCATGAATATCTTTTTTGCACAGTTCTGTGTATTCTTGCCACCTCTTCTTAATATCTTCTGCTTCTGTTAGGTCCATACCATTTCTATCCTTTATTGAGCCCATCTTTGCATGAAATGTTCCCTTGGTATCTCTGATTTTCTTGACGAGATCCTTAATCTTTCCCATTCTATTGTTTTCTTCTATTTCTTTGCATTGATCACTGAGGAAGGCTTTCCTGTCTCTCCTTGCTATTCTTTGGAACTCTACATTCAGATGCTTATATCTTTCCTTTCTCCTCTGCTTTTCACTTCTCTTCTTTTCACAGCTATTTGTAAGGCCTCCTCAGACAGCCATTTTGCTTTTTTGCATTTCTTTTCCATGGGGATGGTCTTGATCCCTGTCTCCTGTACAATGTCATGAACCTCATTCCATAGTTCATCAGGCACTCTGTCTATCAGATCTAGTCCCTTAAATCTATTTCTCACTTCCACTGTATAATCATAAGAGATTTGATTTAGTTCATACCTGAATGCTCTAGTGGTTTTCCCTACTTTCTTCAATTTAAGTCTGAATTTGGCAATAAGGAGTTCATGATATGAGCCACAGTCAGCTCCTGGTCTTGTTTTTGTTGACGATATAGAGCTTCTCCATCTTTGGCTGCAAGGAATATAATCAATCTGATTTCGGTGTTGACCATCTGGTGATGTCCATGTGTAGAGTCTTCTCTTGTGTTGTTGGAAGAGGGTGTTTGCTATGACCAATGCATTTTCTTGGCAAAACTCTATTAGTCTTTGCCCTGCTTCATTCCATATTCCAAATTTGACTTCCTACTTTTGCATTCCAGTCCCCTATAATGAAAAGGACATCTTTTTTGGGTGTTAGTTCTAAAAGGTCTTGTAGTTTTTCATAGAACCGTTCAACTTCAGCTTCTTCAGCGTTACTGGTTGGGGCATAGACTTGGATTACTGTGATATTGAATGGTTTGCCTTGGAAATGAACAGAGATCATTCTGTCATTTTTGAGATTGCATCCAAGTACTGCATTTCGGACTCTTTTGTTCACCATGATGGCTACTCCATTTCTTCTAAGGGATTCCTGCCCACAGGAGTAGATATAATGGTTATCTGAGTTATATTCATCCATTCCAGTCCATCTTAGTTCTCTGATTCCTAGAATGTCGACATTCACTCTTGCCATCTCCTGTTTGACCACTTCCCATTTGCCTTGATTCATGGACCTGACATTCCAGGTTCCTATGCAATATTGCTCTTTACAGCATCAGACCTTGCTTCTGTCACCAGTCACATCCACAACTGGGTGTTGTTTTTGCTTTGGCTCCATCCCTTCATTCTTTCTGGAGATATTTCTCCACTTATCTCCAGTAGCATATTGGGCACCTACCGACCTGGGGAGTTCCTCTTTCAATATCCTATCATTTTGCCTTTTCATACTGTTCATATGGTTCTCAAGGCAAGAATACTGAGTTGGTTTACCATTCCCTTCTCCAGTGGACCACATTCTGTCAGACCTCTCCTTCATTACCCACCCATCTTGGGTGGCCTCACGGGCATGGCTTAGTTTCATTGTGTTAGACAAGGCTGTGGTCCTAGTGTGATTAGATTAGACATCATTAGAAACTAAAAAAATTTCACTCTGAAGAAAATTAATTCAACATTTATGTACATTTTAAAATGTGACTTTCTTACAAAATTGTATAAAAATGTATCAAAATAAATTGAAGAGAATTTTTACCCTCAAATATGGAAAAAATTTCCTAAAGAAATAAATTTACAATTAATTTAACTTAATTTAAATTGCCATTAAAATTTAATTGCCATTTGAATTCAATTGCCAATTGAATTTAATTGCCATTAAAATTCCCCAAAGTAATTCATATTGAAGGTTGTTAAGAAGGCACAAGTTTCCAAAAACAGAAATTATGATACAATCTCTAGATAATTTGTAACAAATTATCAAAAAGTTCTTGCTCAAAATAAACTGTCAATTCTTAATTACTGTAGACCCATTTCTCATTTTAAAAGAGAAGTTAAAAATTAATGTTGTCCCAAATACTGTATTCATGTTCAACATATTAATAAACTTTATTTTTTTCAGAAAAAAATCAGGTTTTCTTTTATAAAAAACATCAAGAATACTATATGTAATGTATATATATATGTGTCTGTGTTAATTGCTACAAATCTCCAAGCTTTAAAAGAAAGATTGTGGCATGCTACATAGGCAAAACCTCATTAGCAAATAAATATCTTGCCAACGTATCGTTTAGTTCTTGGCCTCTACATAAAAGAAAAATTAATATTTTCAACTAATTACATTGCTTATTTTTAGAGTTTATTGTGAAACTACAGTTAACTATTCATTTTCCGAAGTGAACTAAAAAAGATTCTTTTTTTTTCGGCTTTTATTTTATTTAATTTATTTTTGTTTTAATTGGAGGCTAATTGTTTTACAATATTGTGGTGGCTTTTGCCATACATTCACATAAATCAGCCATGGGTGTACATGTGTTCCACATTCCTGAACCCCCCTCCAACCTCCCTCCCCATCCCATCCCTCAGGTCATCCCAGTGCACCAGCCCTGAGCACCCTGTCTCATGCATTGAACCTGGACTGGAGATCTATTTCATATATGATAATATACATGATTCAATGCTATTCTCTCAAATCATCCCACGTCACCTTCTCCCACAGTCCAACAGCCTGTTCTTTACATCTGTGTCTCTTGTGCTGTCTCGCATATAGGCTCATCATTACCATCTTTCTAAATTCCATATATATGCATTAATATACTGTATTGGTGTTTTTATTTCTGACTTACTTCACTCTGTATATAGGCTCCAGTTTCATCCACCTCATTAGAACTCATTCAAATGTATTCTTTCTAATAGCTGAGTAATATTCCATTGTGTATATGTACCACAGCTTTCTTATCCATTCATCTGGATGGACATCTAGGTTGCTTCCATGTCCTGGCTATTGTAAACAGTGCTGCGATGAACATTGGGGTACACGTGTCTCTTTCAGTTTTGGTTTCCTCAGTGTGTATGCCCAGTAGTGGGATTGCTGAGTCATATGGCAGTTCTATTTCCAGTTTTTTAAGGAATCTCCGCACTGTTCTCCATAGTGACTGTACTAGTTTGCATTCCCACCAACAGTGTAAAAGCATTCCTTTTTCTCCGCACCCTGTCCAGCATTTATTGTTTATAGACTTTTTGATAGCAGCCATTCTGACTGGGATGAGATGGTACCTCATTGTGGTTTTGATTTGCATTTCTCTGATAATGAGTGATGTTGAGCATCTTTTCATGTGTTTGTTAGGCATCTGGAGGTCTTCTTTGGAGGAATGTCTGTTTAGTTCTTTGGCCCATTTTTTGATTGGATTGCTTATTTTTCTGGAATTGAACTGCAGGTGTTGGTTGTATATTTTTGAAATTAATTCTTTGTCAGTTGCTTTATTTGCTATTATTTTCTCCCATTCTGAAGGCTGTCTTTTCACCTTGATTATAGTTTCCTTCCTTGTGCAAAAGCTTTTAAGTTTAATTAGGTCCCATTTAATTATTTTTTCTTCTATTTCCATTACTCTGGAAGGTGGGTCATAGAGAATCCTGCTATGATTAATGTCAGAGAGTGTTTTGCCTATGTTTTCCTCAAGTAGTTTAATAGTTTCTGGTCTTACATTTAGATCTTTAATCCATTTTAGTTTATTTTTGTGTATGGTGTTAGAAAGTGTTGTAGTTTCATTCTTTTACATGTGGTTGACCAGTTTTCCCAGCACCACTTGTTAAAGAGATTGTCTTTTCTCTATTCTATATTCTTGCCTCCTTTGTGACAGATAAGGTGTCCATAGGTGTGTGGATATACCTCTGGGCTTTCTATTTTGTTCCATCGATCTATGTTCCTGTCTTTGTGCCAGTACCATACTGTCTTGATGACTGTTGCTTTGTAGTAGAGCCTGAAGTCAGGCAGGTTGATTCCTCCAGTTCCATTGTTTCTCAAGATTGCTTTGGCTCTTCGACATTTCTTTTTGTAATTCCATACAAATTGTGATATTATTTGTTCTAACTGGAAGGTAAACTTCCAAACTCATTCTATGAGGCCACCATCACCCTAATACCAAAACCAGACAAAGATGCCACAAAAAAAGAAAACTACAGGCCAATATCACTGATGAACATAGATGCAAAAATCCTTAACAAAATTCTAGCAAACAGAATCCAACAACATGTTAAAAAGATCATACGTCATGACCAAGTGGGCTTTATCCCAGGGATGCAAGGATTCTTCAATATTCACAAATCAATCAATGTGATACATCACATTAACAAATTAATAGATAAAAACCACAAGATTATATCAATAGATGCAGAGAAAGTCTTTGACAAAATTCAACATCCATTTATGATAAAAACCCTCCAGAAAGCAAGCACAGAAGGAACACATCTCAACATAATAAAAGCCATATATGATTAACCCACAGCAAACATTATCCTCAATGGTAAAAATTTGAAAGCATTTCCCCTAAAATCAAGAACAAGACAAGGGTGCTCTCTCTCACCACTGCTATTCAACATAGTTTTGGAAGTTTTGGCCACAGAAATCAGAGCAGAAAAAGAAATAAAAGGAATCTAGATTGGAAAAGAAGAAGTAAAACTCTCACTGTTTACAGATGACACAGTCCTCTACATAGAAAACCCTAAAGACTCCACCAGAAAATAACTAGAGCTAATCAATGAATACAGTAAAGTTGCAGGATATAAAATTAACACACAGAAATCCCTTGCATTCCTATACACTAACAATGAGAAAACAGAAAGAGAAGTTAAGAAAACAATTCCATTCACCATTGCAACGAAAATAATAAAATACTTAGGAATAAATCTACCTAAAGAAATAAAAGACCTATATATAGAAAACCATAAAACACTGATGAAAGAAATCAAAGATGACACAAATAGATGGAGAAATATATCATGTTCATGGATTGGAAGAATCAATATAGTGAAAATGAGTATGCTACGCAAAGCAATCTATAGATTCAATGCAACCCCTATCAAGCTAGCAATGGTAAAAAAGATTCTTTAATGATGAGTTAGTGCAATATACTTGATTTCAGCCACAATTTTAATGGATAGTAAAATACAGTAATTTAAAAAATGGGATAGATGCAAATCTTACCATCTCACATTTACTAATAGTATGGACTTATTCTGATTTATGCTTTTCAGTTAGCCTGTTTCCTTATAATGAGTCATATCATTATTTGAAATATTGGCAGAAAAGATTCAGAAAGTACTTGGCATGTAGTGATATTCCAATAAATGGTAAAAGGAACAAATTTTGCCCTTAGACTGTATTAATCATGTACGCATGTAGATTATACTTACTTAGTCATCTAATATTATATCTATATAATAGTTCAGTTCAGTTCCGTTGCTCAGTCATGTATGACATTTTGCTACCCCATGGATTGCAGCATGCCCAGCTATCCTGTCCATCACCAACTCCCGGAGCTGACTCAAACTCACATCCATAGAGTCGGTGATACCATCCAACCATCTCATCCTCTGTCGACCCCTTCTCCTCCTGCCTTCAATCTTTCCCATCATCAGGATCTTTTCCACTGAGTCAGTTCTTTGCAGCAGGTGGCCAAAGTATTGGAGTTTCAGCTTCAGCATCACTCTTTCCAATGAATATTCAGGACTGATTTTCTTTAGGATTGACTGATTTGATCTTTTAAAATCCAAGGGACTCTCAAGATTCTTCTCCAACAGCACAGTTCAAAATCATCAATACTCCAGCACTCAGCTTTCTTTATAGTCCAGTTCTCACATCCATACATGACTACTGGAAAAACCATAGTTTGACTGGACGGACCTTTGTTGACATAGTACTGTCTCTTCTTTTTAATATGCTGTCCAAAGAGCAAGCATTTTTTAATTTCATGGCTGCAATCACCATCTGCAGTGATTTTGGAGCCCAAGAAAATAAAGTCTGTCACTGTTTCCATTGTTTCCCCAGCTATTGTCATGAGGTGATGATACTGGATGCCATGATCTTAGTTTTCTGAACGTTGAGTTTTAAGCCAACTTTTTCACTCTCCTCTTTCACTTTTATCAAGAGGTTCTGTAATTCTTCTTTGCTTTCTGCCATAAGAGTGGTGTCATCTGCGTATCTGAGGTTATTGATATTTCTCTTGGCAGTCTTGATTCCAGCTTGTGCTTCATCCAGTCTGGCATTTTGCATGATGTACTCTGCATATAAGTTGAATAAGCAGGATGACAATATACAGCCTTGACATACTCCTTTCCTGATTTGGAACCGGTCTGTTGTTCCATGTCCAGTTCTAACTGTTGCTTCTCAACCTTCATACAGATTTCTCAGGAGGCAGGTAAAGTGGCCTGGTATTCCCATCTCTTTCAGAATTTTCCATAGTTTGTTGTGATCCACACAGTCAAAGTCTTTGCCATAGTCAATACAGTAGAAGTAGATGTTTTTCTAAAATTCTCTTTCTTTTTTGATGATGACCTCAAAATCAATACACAATGAATGAACAGTTCTTTGTATAATTATATCAGTAAAAATTGTGATTAAGTATTAATAAATTAGTTGAAAATAATAAAACTCTATGTCCACAATATACCACATAGCTGACTCAGTACTTGAATTTGTAGTCTTTGATTTTAATGCATTCTTATTACATACTCCCCAGAACTATCTATTAAAATAGGAAAAGCCACTATCAACACAAAACAACTGTGTGCTAAAATAAGAAATAATGGAAAGGACATGACAAAGTTAGCGCCATGAGAGCAGGAGTCATCACTGCTTGTTTCTTTACATGTTCCAGGGCTTAGTATCTAATCTTGTGCATAGTAGGCACTTAACATATTTTTAAGGAATGAAGACATGAATGGATTTGGAAACATTTTTGTAGGATGCACTTTCCCATGACTTATCTGTGACCTTGGACAAGTCCCTTGAATTTGTCTGGCCTCTGTTGTCTCCATCAACAAAGAAAGGCATTAGACTAAGACTCTACAATTCTAACCAGTAGAAGTATCTGTGTACAATAATAGAGGATACCCTGCAGCTAGATCCAAAGAAGACCAAGGACATCTCAGAAAATGCTTAACTGAATAGTTAATAAAGCGTGTTCATACAGTCAGGGGCAATAGAAATCTTTGCTTTTTTCCAACTAACCTGGAAACAATTCCCTGGGGAGCTGATGTTTCACATGAAATCATTGTGTGTACAAAAATCTATCAATAGCTCACTTCTGCTTCTGAACCCAGCTCCTCAAACTGCAGTCATTCTTGCTTAGTAGAGGGTAGAGGCAGCTTTTTATTTTTCGTTTGTTAATTGAAGGTCACTGGTCCATCCTAATAAAAACCAAGACTGGACAAAAAAGTTGATTTAGGGTGCTGTTTGTTACTTTTTATTTAGAGAGAAAAAAGAAAGGTCTACTACTTGGCCATGCTTTAAATTAGAAACAGAGAACATGAAACACTATTTACCAGATATACTTCAGTTTTATATTAGAGTCAATTAAAGCAAAGAGAATGGGAGATAAAAAGAAAGGAAACAGAAAGGGAGGGGAAGAGAGAGAGACAGAACTTTAGGATTTGCCAAGCCCTGAGAGGCTCTTACTCATAATGATCCTTGGAAAAACAAAGCAGAACCCTTTAGATAAAAAAATAAATAAGCTTTACTGGAATTAGCTATAAATTAAATTTTAATTACTGTTTAATATCTGAGAGCATAGAAAATCTTGCTGTTATGTTTAACTTAGACAAAGGAAATAAAAGAGCACATGAAACTTGCATGTGGAAAAAGGTAGCTTTTTTTTTAAATCATCTTAATTTTGCTGACATTTCAGGGAGTGCTTCTAAATAATTTTAAAGCCAAGTTGCATATTTGCACCTATATAGACAATGATATCATTTCTAGGTAATTGAGATAATGTCTTGAATAAAATTCAGCAAAAAAAAAAAAAAATCTATCCAGTTGATAGACCAAAGCTTTCTCAGCTTAATAAAACAATCCTTTAATGCTTACATTTCTGCTTTCAGGGCAAGTGTCACAAATGCTCACCTTTTTTTTATCATATATGAAAATATTCAATCAATATTGTGAACCTTTATCTCATTTCCAGTTTCTTCATATATCTCTTGAAATTTGAACAAATATGGTTTTCCTCTTTAAGCTGTAATTTTTCACCTGAAAACTATATATGACTGAATCTTTAAATTGGTTTTGAACAAAGCTAACTATTTAAAGAAACCCTACATTGAAACAGAGAAAAGAGAGTCTTCTACAATCCGTAAACTGATGTACCTGTTTTTACAAATCAGAACTATGGCTTAAATAGGTTGTGGAAAATCTGGAAAAACTGCACTGTTTAGAAGTCTATTATACAGAGTAAAGTAAGTCAGAAAGAAAAACACCAATACAGTATATTAATGCATATATATGGAATTTAGAAAGATGATAATGATGACCCTATATGCAAGACAGCAAAAGAGACACAGATGTAAAGAATAGACTTTTGGATTCTGTGGGAGAAGGCGAGGCTGGGATGATTTGAGAGAATAGCATTGAATCATGTATATTATCATATATGAAATAGATCGCCAGTCCAGGTTCGATGTGAGACAGGGCACTCAGGGCTGGTGCACTGGGATGACCCTGAGGGATGGGATGGGGAGGGAGGTGGAAGTGGGGTTCAGGATGGGGAGCACATGCACACCCGTGGCTGATTCATGTCAATGTATGGCAAAAACCACCACAATATTGTAAAGTAATCAGCCTCCAGTTAAAATAATTTAAAATTAAAAAAAATGAAGTTTGACAGTGGCTGAGTCCAGAAATAGACATGTAATAGTCCTTGAGTAACACCCCTCTGAGTGCCTGCCCAGGACCATCCTTGTTTTCTCCACTCTTGTGATAAGAGTCTATTCATTGTTAATTTGTTGTGCCTACAGTTCTGAGATGCATTCTATTCTATTGTATGTATCCTAGACTTCTTTCAGCTTAACACTGGATGTTGTTAAATTAAATGGTTTTTCGTATAATGTTTTATTAGGGCATGCTCAGTGAGTCCATTTCCAAATTAATTAATTTAATCAATGTGCTGAAAAATACTTCCCTCTCGAAATGAATGTAATGAGAGGTGAAATATTCCTATTTAGTAATGTTAGTCTTGGCTGGAAAGGTTTTTAAATATGTCCAGTGTAATTATATAATAAAAGCATTGCATTTCCACATTAGAGTATCAGATTTAAATAAGGACAAACTGTTACAAGAAGTAATGGATTTACTCTAACAAAAACCAGTTCCTCTATAACGTAATTGCTAGTACTAATTTATAGAGGAGTCCAAGTATGGAAATAGAAAGTAAATAACTGAATTAAAGAATTTGGACTTTTTTAAAGAGTAAATTTATTATTTAAACTACAACTATATATTAAAAATAATATTTATGTTGATATTTTTAAAAAATATGAAACAATTTATAAGTGTATTTATAAAATATATTCAGACATAATTACTATTTAAGAATAAGTAAATTTTCATGGGAACAAAATGATAAATTGTTCTAAGAATGCAAATGACCCGCTGCTTGGCACAAAAACTAGACCGTTATTTGAATGGATTAAAACTTCATAATTTGAAATAGAAGGCACATAAGTAACATCTTTCTTCCCCAAATCATAATATGATTTGCAATCTCATTTGGCTCAGTGGTAGTGAATCCTCCTGCCAGTGGAGATGCAGCTTCAGTCCTGGGTCAGGAAGATCCCTTGAAGAAGGTAATGGCAACCCACTGCAGTATTCTGTCTGTGGAAAATCTCATGGACAGAGGAGCTTGGCAGGCTACAGTCCATTTAACAACAGTCCACAAAGAGCTGGATATGACTTAGTGACTAAACAACAACAAACCTTCTACTCCTGTAGACGTTCCTTGACCATATTCACTGATATGACTAGATACCAAGAGAAAGCAAAATAAGCCCTTCCATCTATAGCATCTTCTTAGTAGTTAGGAAAAACAAAACCCAAGGATGATTGGATATTACTTATCCAGTTAGCATTTGCTGATGGAACATTAAGACGTAACATAAAAGTATGAGCTGCAGAATCAAAAAGTCATTTAGTAACTTATGCTGTTTGAATTTAATTTTCCTAATTTTAATATAAAAATAAAAAAAAATGTGGAGTTTTTCTTTGTGCTTTATGCACATTTTCTGTCCTTTTTACTGCTCAAAAACCTTCAGCTTTAACTTTGTAAAACAAACAAAAAAGTTCGATTCAGATGCCTTCTCTGTTTGGAATGTTTTTCTCGCCTATCTTCTCCAGTTTCAGTTCTATCTTTAGTATATCCCTCACTCTGGTCATAGTCTTTATTGTTCAGTTGCCCCATCATGTCAGACTCTTTGTGACCCCCGGGACTGAAGCATGCCAGGTCTCCCTGTCCCTCACCATCTCCTGGAGTTTGCCCAAGTTCATGTTCATTGCATTGGTGATGCCATCCAGCCATCTCATCCTCTGATGCCCTCTTCTCCTTCTGCCCTCAATCTTTCCCAGGATCAGGGACTTTTTCAATGAGTTGTCTGTTTGCATCAGATGACAAAAATACTGGAGATTCAGCTTCAGCATCAGTCTTTCCAGTGAATATTCAGAGTTGATCTCCCTTGAGATTGATTGGTTTGATCTCCAAGCTGTCCAAGGGACATTCAGTTTTCCCTAGCACCACAGTTCAAAGGCATCAATTCTTTGGCATTCTGCCTTCCTTACAGTCCAGCTCTCACAATCATACATGACTACTGGGAAGAAGCACTGCTGTTAATAAGGCTAGTGGATACAATGAAATTCCAGCAGAACAATTCAAATCCTTAAAGGACGATCCCATCAAGGTTTTGCATTCATTATGTCAGCAAATCTGGAAGACCCAGCAGTGGCCACATGACTGGAAAAGGTCAATCCTCATCTCAGTTCCTAAGAAGCATATTACCAAAGAATGTGCTAACCATCAGACAATCGCACTCATCTCCCATGCTAGGAAGGTCTTTAACTTATGCAAACCAGGAACTTCCAGATGTCCAAGCTCAGTTTAAAAAAGGAAGAGGAACTAGAAATCAAATTGCCAACATTCGCTGGATTATAGAGAAAGAAAGGGAATTTCAGAAAAACACCGATCTCTGTTTCATCAACTACCCTTTTGACTGTGTGGATCATGACAAACTGTGGAAAACTCAGAGAGATGGAAATACCGGACCATCTTACCAGTCTCCTGAGAAACCTGTATGCAAGTCAGGAAGCAACAGTCAGAGCCCTATATGGAACAGCTGATGGGTTCAAGATGGAGAAAGGAATACAACAGGACTGTCTGCTGTCACCTGTTTGGTTAACCTATACACTCATCACATCATGAAACAAGCCAGGTTAGATGAGTTACAAACTGGAATCAAGATAGGCAGGAGAAACATCAACAACTTCAGATATGTGGATGATACCACTTTAATGACAGAAAGCAAAGAGGAACTAAAGAGCCCCTTGATGAAGGTGAAGAAGAAAACTGAAAGAGCCGGCTTAAGACTAAATATTAAAAAAAATAAAATCATGGCATCCGCCCCCATTACTGCATAGCAAACAGAAGAGGAAAAGTGGAAGTAGTGACAGATTTCCTCTTCTTGGACTCCAAAATCACTGCACAAGGTGACTGCAGCCATGAAACCATAAGACGATTGCTTCTTGACAGGAAAGCTATGACAAACCTAGATAGTGTGTTGAAAAGCAGAGACATTATACTGGAGGAGGAAATGGCAAACCACCCCAGTATCCTTGTTTTTAGAACCTTATGAACTGTATAAAAAGGTACAGTCTTTATCAATCTCATAATCCTATTTTAACTTCTAAAAAGCGTATAATGCTACCTAGAATTGCATTATGTAATGCAAATGGTGATTGCAGCCATGAAATTATAAAAATGCTTACTCCTTGGAAGGAAAGTTATGACCAACCTAGACAGCATATTAAAAAGCAGATACATTACTTTGTCAACAAGGTCCATCTAGTCAAGGCTGTGGTTTTTCCAATGGTCATGTATGGCTGTGAGAGTTGGACTATAAAGAAAGCTGAGCACAGAAAAATTGATGCTTTTGAACTGTGCTGTTGGAGAAGACTCTTGAGAGTCCTTTGGACTGCAAGGAGATCCAACCAGTCCATCCTAAAGATCGGCCCTGGGTGTTCATTGGAAGGACTGATGTTGAAGCTGAAACTCCATTACTTGGACCACCTGATGCGAAGAGCCAACTCATTTGAAAAACCCCTGATGCTGGGAAAGATTGAAGGTAGGAGGAGAAGGGGACGACAGAGAATGTGATGGTTGGATGGCATCACTGACTCGATGGACATGGGTTTGGGTGGACTCGGGGAGTTGGTGATGGGTAGGGAGACCTGGCATGCTGCTCTTCATGGGTTCGCAAAGAGTCAGACACGACTGAGTGACTGAACTGAACTGAATGTACGTATACCCATTTACCCTCCGCTGTCCCATGAGTAACAGGAGATCAGGATCTTGCTCTATATTGTTCACAACTGCTTCCCTGGTTATCTAGAAACTGTGCACAAAAAATATATTTTATGCATCAAAAATAGTTGTAAATAACTAAATGAATATTAAGAGACTCAATAAGATTGTGACCTGGAGCAACTTACCTTAATTTTATTAAGGGATAATGATATTTTCAAGGGATTGTTAAATTAGATAATGAATGTAAAGTACTCATCTCTGTGACTGGAATATTGTAAAGGCTCCTATATTATGATGTCTGCTGTTATTATGAGTTTTATCTCTAAAAGGGTTGTTTTTGGTTTGATTTTTATTTTTGCAGTTTTGTGGGTCTTTTTCGGTTTTGCTTGTTTTTTTGTTTTGAGGGGCAGGAGATTGTGCAAGAATCACAGGCATTTAGAAGGCCAGACTATTTCTTCTCTAATTCTCTGCCCACTAGGAGACCAGGAAGTCCATTTACACTGGGGCACTTCAGAACAAACTATTTGGCTACATAAAATGAGCATGTCTATTCCTTATGCAGCCTGTACTTACATGTAACACTAAATGAACAATCTTGAAAGGCATGGGAGGAGGGCCCGTGATGGAGACCTCTCTAGCAGGACTTCATTGGGCACCTTGGTTGAAACACTCTTGGACTCTTTCTAAATCTGGCCAAATGGATCACCAGCAGCCTCCAAAGAGAGTTAATGCTAGCGGTTATGTCTACTTTGTGTCATATATAACCAAGTAATTCCATCAACTCAAGGTTCTGTATACAATAGACAAAAAGTAGCCATACTGCTTATTCTTTGCATATATTTATTGCTTTCTTCCTGTTGTTTTTGGCACTATTCTGATCGGCACAGGCTTTCCTTTTGGATACATGGTTTGTGTTTTCTTGTGGGAAAAGCTGAGCATTTGGGAAATTAAATTAGATAAATTAGCATAAAGAAGCAGTATACCGTAGAGTGGGCGATTCTTTCATTGCTTGTATTTTCTTCTTCCATGAATAGTTCTGCTCAGGATTAGCACTGAGTACAGTAGTTTGGAAATTTCTATCTCATAAAACCAAGAACGCTGTGGTACATATACACAATGGAATATTACTCAGCCATTAAAAAGAAATACATTTGAATCAGTTCTAATGAGGTGGATGAAACTGGAGCCTATTATACAGAGTGAAGTAAACCAGAAAGAAAAACACCAATACAGTATACTAATGCATATATATGGAATTTAGAAAGATGGTAACGATAACCCTTTATGCAAGACAGAAAAAGAGACACAGATGTATTGAACAGTCTTTTGGACTCTGTAGGAAAGGATGAGGGTGGGATGATATGGGAGAATGGCATTGAAACATGTAAATTATCACATGTGAAACAAATCGCCAGTCCAGGTTCGATGCATGATACAGGGTGCTCGAGGCTAGTGCACTGGGAGGACCCAGAAGGATGGTATGGGGAGGGAGGTGGGAGGGGGTTCAGGATGGGGAACACATGTACACTCATGGCGGATTCAAGTCAATGTATGGCAAAACCAATACAATATTGTACAGTTAAATAAATAAATAAATAAAACTGAGAATTAAAAAACAATCAAAAAGAAACCACACACACACACACACACACACACACACGCAAAATGGGAAACAAAGGCAAGTATTTTGTTCATACTGTGACAACAATAACTTTGACTATAGAACAGCATGATACCTGGGGTCAGCATCGTAAGGAAAGTGGTAATTTGCAGACAATGCTAGCAAGGATAAAATTCCTAAGAAAGAAAATTTAGGTTGCTTGACCCATTGCCCTTTGTCACATGGAAATTGTTTTTCTGATGCTAAATTCTTGTGTTTTTAATAAAAAGGTGAAAATACACCATTTTATTGCATTACTTAAAACATGGGTAGTTTTATGTTTCTCAAACAAAACGATGCTGTTTTATTATTTGTGAGAGAAAACTATTAGAGAATTTAATTAAAATTAGCCATATGAAAACCTATGTTAAAAATAATAGTTAACCTAACTTGGAATATTCACTATAGGTTAGATATTATACTAAGCACTAGACATGATTTAACTCATTTAACCTTCCAATCAATCCTATGTAGTGCTATTGTTATTCTATATTATAGAAAAGGAAAAGAAACAGAAACAGAAGATTATGGATTTTAAATGACTTGTCCAAAGTCACACTTTCAGTAGGTGGCACAGTCCAGATTTAATCTCAGGTCAGGCTTCAAAAGCCACTCTGACTTGATGTTACCTGCTTCTAGTTGATCCAAGAGAGCATTGAAAGGCATGGTTCCATTACACATGGTGTATAATGGATTTGTTGACACACTTATGCCAACTGCCTCTATAACTCTGCTTAGTGCATATGTGCATATAACTTAGTGCATATAACTCTGTCAAAAGTGCATATTGAAGTAGTGTTCTGAAATAATTATATGTAAAGAATATGAAATGGAAACAATCCAGACCCACAAACCACATTTTCTATTCTGTGGTTATACTAGGATAACATTTAAAGAAAGCAGACACAGATTTTCATAAAACAATCTCTAAGCCAGTTATATATATATATATATATATATATATATATATATATATAAACAGTTTATATATATATATATAGAGAGAGAGAGAGAGAGAGATAAAAAGAGTTAAATAATCACATTTAAAAATTTGGAATACGTTATATTGGTTGCAGGTTAGCATTTGAAAAAATACCCAACTATTTTAGTATTTCACTTAAACAAACCACTGTATTTGCCAAATATGTATTTTGGTTTTTATTTTCAAGTTGATTTTATTTGGCCTAATGTATGTATATGTATTAATGAATGATTTTAAAAGAAAATAGTATGCATCACTAGAAAAATGTGAACCATTTTTACTACTAGACATTGATATAAATCATGTCAGATAGCATTTGTCTACATTTAAGTTGCACAGAACCTGGAGGAAGAAATAGAAGAAACCAAAGCTATAGGCTAATGTTATGGATAGTAGGGCATATTTTATACAAAACAAACTGAAAATGATTTGGCAATGGTTCACTATGTAACAACAATATAGAGAGTAAATAGAATATCAGGATTTCTAAAACAGAAGTATATGGTTTGAGTTATATATGGCAGGTTATCATGTTGACCATATTATTAACATAATTTTGTAAAACATTCAAAGTAAGCTTTACGTGTCTATTGAAATGATTTCATGTGTCCTCTCAAGTATTTGGCTTTGATTTCAATAATTCATTTACAGCAGAGTTTCATTCTATCATTTCAAAATTTTTCCCATACTATGGTATTGTGCTTAGTCACTCAGTTGTGTCTGACACTTTGAGATGCTATGGACTGTAGCCCACTAGTCTCCTCTGTCCATGGGATTCTCCAGGCAAGAATACTGGAGTGGGTTGCCATGCGTTCCTCCAGGGGATCTTCCCAACCCAGGGACTGAAGCCATGTCTCCTGAGTCTCCTGCATTACAGATGAATTCTTTACTGCTGAGCCGTTGGGGAAGCCCCCTATGGGTCTAGAGGGAAATGCAGTATATTCTTTTATCACATAGTAAAAGAATAAGAAACATGTTTTTTTTTTTTGGTTTTTTGGTCTGTATTCACAATAATCACAATTTTAAACAAGAATAGATACCAGCAGCTCATTTTTAAATTTTTAACTTTCAAGCTAGATTGAGATAGTAGAGTCATTAGCAAAGTGGGAATTCTCAGAGAAACAGAAATACAAAGTATCATAGAGAAAAGAAGGAAATTTAAATGAACACATGAAAAATTAAATTTGTTTTCCAACTAACTGCAGTTGGCATTTTATTTTACTTACTTTCACTTTTCACATGTGAATGCTATAAACATCAACAGTTATAAATGCTGTATGCTTTATGTTCCTCAGCTCATATCTTTCAGCTCCTACTTCTATCATGAATAGCTATTTTTGAAAACCTTTTTTAATGTTTGTTTTCATTCATTCCAATTTAGTTCCTAAAAAAAATATTTCTGATGCTGTCTAAGCAAACCCTCCTACTCTTTTGGTCATAATTTGAAAACTATGAAATTTTGTTTATATATATATATATATATATATCTTAACCAATGGCCTGGATATAAGTGTGTTCAGCAGAAAAGGGCAAAACAACCCAGTTAAGGAAAACATTTTTTTCCCATGATAGTAGCTGAGTTATCTAAATTCTGTTACTAAAAAAGAGCACGGGCATTTTATATTTGCATGGGTAAGCAGTCTTTCCCTAAATAATAGTTGGTATTCCATAGACACAGGGTAAACTCAAGACAGGCATTTAAAAATAAGACCAAAAAAAAATAAAAAAAAAATAAAAAAAAATAAGACCATGTGGACAAATTCTTTGTGTTCATAATTTTCAACATAGAAGAGTTCTAAATTAAGAGAAGTAAACTACACATAATGTGCATAAATGATTTGAAAAGAATATTTTTGTTAGACTTCTCCTCATATTCATCAATTGTCTTCACTCTCACTGAACACAAAACACTCGTCACTGCTGTGGCATTTTTCTCAAGAATAGAGCCGTCTTTGCCCCAGTGATGTCTTCACTGAAATAGCAGGACTCATGCCACTCCTTAGCTTTCAAAGAGTGTTCTCTTTAGAGTATCATTTTTACACTGTTCCTTGATCCCTGTCGGCTTCCCACTACTATCGTGCATTGCAAAGTCAAGTCAAATTAA
The DNA here is from genome assembly GCF_032452875.1 of Bos javanicus. Taxonomy (NCBI): domain Eukaryota; kingdom Metazoa; phylum Chordata; class Mammalia; order Artiodactyla; family Bovidae; genus Bos; species Bos javanicus. The sequence goes on from NC_083869.1 coordinate 9,116,439, forward strand.
GGACTCTCTAATATGCAAACACCAGCAGCGCTCAGCTGTTTCTGTTTTGATGGACTCCAGACGGACTCCACAGTTGTAGGTCTGTGACTGTCTCACACACAGTGATTGATCTGTGGGCCATCTTGTTTATGAAGCCTTTCAGAGAAGTTTCCCTGAGAGCACTCACTTCTGTGAAAGGCATGCATTGAAATTCCATAAATCTTGATTTGGATTGGATTTACTTTCAAATCCTTTAAATTACTAGAACGATACATAGGATCATAAACTTATAGCTGCAAGAGATTTCAGAGACAATATAGCTTAAACTTTGCATTTTAAAATATAGAAAAGAACCTTGGCATCTCAGCCTAACTATAATATCCTGGGAACACAGTCTATTTAATATAAAGTGATAGTTAAAACCTTCTTAAAGTTTCCAAAGTAGAAGTCATTGGCTTGAGTTATATAGGGTGGATTATCTAGGTTGATCATCTTAATTGCATAATTGTATAAAAATGAAAATGAGCTTTAAGTCTTTCTAATGAAATGATTTCTCATGTCTTCCTACATATATGCTCTGTTTTGATATTAAGTATTCAGTTTCTAGTGGAATCTTGTCTATTATTTTAAAACTTTACCCATAATAATCCTTCATAAAAGAGGTAGTACTTAGATGGTATTTGATCATAGGTAAGGCAGCCATATACAAGCTTGTAGAGCAGATGTGAATTCAAGCTAAAGAGCAGCAGTACTTGTCATTAATGACGTCTGCTCCTGAAATCTATTTCTATATGAACTCCATCTAGCCAGTTTTTAAATTTTGTTTTACACATGAGAACTTGCAGTAAAAGGAGGTAATCTTTTTTATGTCTTACCTATGGCTAGGCCAATTAAAAAAAAAAATCAGTAAAGCTGACCTAATCTCATTGGTTGCTAAATCTATATTTTTATCAACTCATTTCTTCTTTTCTTATTTTAAATTTATTTGTCTTAATTGAAGCTAATTACTTTATAATATTGTGCTGGTTTGGGGTTCAGGATGGGGAGACACATGTATACCTGTGACTGATTCATGTCAATGTATGGCAAAAACTCGTCTCTTCTAAATACAATGTTATTTTTCTCATGATTGGTCTACATAATCACTGCTACTATACAGGAGGTATACAAACAGAACCATAAATAACCATAAAAAGACTATATAAATAGAACTGCCTATGTGGCATAATGAAAAGAGCCTTATCTATGTGAGATTTGATGACAAATTCAAAGTTTGAAATTAATTAGCTGCATGATTTTTGATCAGTTACCTACACTAAATATGAGTTTCTACATCTTCAGAATGAATTAGAATATTAATCATGATGAGAGATTAAGGGAAGAAATTTATGTAGAGGCCTTGTACAAATTTCCTGTCCTTATATATGTCTACCTGTACTGAACCAACTCATGTGTCTCTATGTTTTAAGCAATTTTAGGTTTTCCCTAATTAAGATTTTAAGATGAGTAATTAAGATGAGTAAATCTTGAGGAGAAAAAATACTTCTTCCAAATTTGGAGCAGCTGCTATGAATTGTGAATGTATCTCATTTGAATGATTGTTAACACAAAATGTAGAAACATTTTATGACGTCAACACACTTTGCTTTCTCTTGCCTTTTAGGAGCCTAAGTTGCCAAAGGATTACCTTGCACAAAAATTTGTTCTTCTCTTTCGTTTGTAATTCTGTCATAACCATCATTCATCTCACTGCAGTGGCCAACAACCAGGCCTTAGTGGCCACAAATCCTGTAAGTAAAATAAGGTCTAAGTTCCGGGGGTTAATGGGGAAGAAATAGGAGAGGTAGGGAGCAGGGGTTCATACATGTATATGTATACGTTTAAGTACTAATATATGCATAGTTTATGTCTGACACATAAAGAGTATGTATATGTAGCTATATTCCAATTGAGAAAAGTAAATGTATCTCAGTATTCCCCAAGGTATAAATATTGAACAGCAAAAGGAAAAATACTTTGTTTCAGTTATCGATACGTTGCATGTTTTCACCTCATTTTATGGTTAGAATCTTGCTGCTGGTGGGACATAATATTTACTCAATCAAATTTTAAAAAATCAATCAAAGCAACTAACTCTGTGTAGTTAGAAAAAGACAGGACATGAAAACGGAAAATGTAAATTATATGCTTGATATCAGGCTGACTTAAAAGAGTTAATAAAACCAGGGGAGAAATGACTTATATGTGTATAATGTTAAATTTTACCAACATAAAAGTTTTAAAATACTCTACGCAATCCTAATAGCCTCAGCAAGCCTTATAAACTGTTCCCTACAATCACTTTGGAAGCACAGGTTTTATGATAAGTATCAAAAGACATACAAAATAAGCACAGAAACTATCATAACATAAAAACTATATTTTAAAAATATAACCTGATGTTTACTTATATAAAGGTATACATTTTCTGCAAAACTCCATGGGCATTTAAGCTATATTTAAATTAAAATATCTGCATAAATAGCAATCATAAATTTGAGTTTTTTAATTGCCTGCTTTTATAATATTTGTAGCATCTATACTACAGTTTTGGATGTAGATTTGTATGCATATGTATGTATGCATACATAAAGTAGTTTTTTAAAGATTAAGTTATCTAGTTTTTGAAATGAAGGAAGGGAAGGAATTTTCACACGATGAGCCAATAACCAATCTTCTCATATGTATTTTATGTGTGCTTTTAGGGTGACTTGCAAATTCTAAAATTCCCTGCGTTATTTGCACGCATCCGAATTGCTTAATCTTGTATATGTTCCACTCTAAAGTCACTGGGTGAGAAAACACTGGAGTATAATTAGCAAAACAAAAAAATTGGCGAATATCCTGCCATTTTAGAGTGCATTTCTCTAGAGCAAGGAGATTCAGAGTTTTGTCATAAAGCTTCAGAGAAAGAGACTCTAAATATTATGCTTATATACAAGGATGTTCTGTTTAACACATAAGTTGCAAAATGTAATGTAGTTACTTTTAATATATTCTTGGAAAATTTATTATCTGTTTATAACTCCAATTCTGTCATAAAAATGTTTTTCTGCAGCATGCTTTTTTATCATAATAGTTTGTAGATTAATTTTTTAATGAAATCAGGAATTGGAAGCCCAATTGTATGTTCTGTGGGTTCACTCCTGACTGACTCTTTGAGACCCCATGGACTGTAGCCAGCCAAGCTCCTCTGTCCATGTGATATCCCAGGCAAGAATACTGGAGTGGGTTGTCCTTTCTTTCACCAGGGGATCTTCCTGACCCAGGGATCGAACCCATGTCTCCTGCATTGGGAGGCAGATTCTTTACCACTGAGCCACCTGGGAATTGTCCCAATTGGATACGTGTATCTAAAAACTATACAAATAAAATTTTATATATGAGGCTTATGATTTCTAGGTATGTAGTTAAATAACTCAGCTATATTTTTGAGAGAACATTTACATATTGCAGATGTATTTAATAAAAGAATAGTTTTTTAATTATCCTCGGTCAGAAGGTATAACATTTGATCGAGAAAACAAAATTGTGTTCAAAGTGTAGCTTTGATTGATGTTTTTGTAGTTTTTGATTGATGTATGAATATTAGCAAATAATTTAACTTCTTCAATACTCAGTCTTTTGTCTATAAAATGTGTGACTAGTGATGTAAAGCATGCCTCGCAGAATTACTTTGGGGATTACATAAAATAATACACACAAAAATATTTTTAAGCCAGCTCAATGCACTAACTAATGTTATTACTAGTATTCTATGATAATCTACTATTTATTTTCTAGTGCATCTAATTTCCAGTTTTCCTTTCAGTGCAAAAAGCTTCTTATTCTAAAAACAATGATAATACACACTAACTATTTGAGATCCAGTCTGAAAATCGGAGTTGATGGTAGTAACTGGCTGTGTATTTCTGGGAGAGCTTTAAATGTATTCTTCTTGTTGATGGAGTAAATAATATCTTTTACTCCTTTATGTTTTCTTTATGCAATATTTAGACATCTCTTCCTGTCTCTTTAAGAGTAAAAAAAAAAAAAAAAGAAAGTGAAGACCTCAGGAAAAGAGCAGGGAAAAGCATAGCTTTTCCTTCTTTGACCTACATGAAATCCTCAAATCCTGTATTTAAATAAAAAAAAAAGAGTGGGTTAATTAGATATTATTTAATAAGCATACACACTGGTAGCATGCAGGGCTTCCTCAAGTATTTGGCACTTTTCATGAATGCTTTTAAAATTATGAATATAATTATTACAAGTTTTCCAATAGAATGTAACAATCAAGGAGTTCATGATGACATAGTTAAAATAGACATAAAGTCATTCATGGGTAAACTTTTTTACTTGTAATTACACAATAGCTAGAACAATATTAAGAAAATACACATCCACTAAATGTAGTAAATTTGGAATTTGCATATTTCCTGGAGATGTATCATAAATCTCTGGAGTCAGTGGCTAAATCCTTTAAGGAGGCACCATTAGATAGGAATGAAGACTGGCCTTTACAAATCTGAATCATTAGTGGGAAAAATCTGGTGTAGAGGAGAGAAAAGTCTGTGTTTCTGTACAACTAAACTAAACTAGAATATTGCTTTACATGTTCATTTATAAACAACTAAATACTGATTGCCTTCTGGGACTCCCTTGGTGTTCCAGGGGTTATGCCTGTGTTTCCACTGCTTGGGCCCAGATTCCATCCCTGGTCAGGGACCTAAGATCTCCCAAGGTGTGTGACACAGCTAAAAAACACAGACATATACATATGTGTGTATGTGTGTGTACGTGTCTATAACGTATATATGACTTTCTTTTCCCCTCACAGGTTAGCTGTAAAGTGTCCCAGTTCATCCATCTCTACCTGATGGGCTGTAACTACTTTTGGATGCTTTGTGAAGGCATTTACCTACACACGCTTGTTGTAGTGGCTGTATTTGCAGAGAAGCAGCACTTGATGTGGTATTATTTTCTTGGCTGGGGTACGTGCCATTATGCATATCTGCTGATCCATCTTTTTAAAAAGCTTTTGAAGGATGCAGAGTTCCTTTGAAATAAAAATATACTTACGATTAATCATTTTTAAAACAATATCAACTGATTAACCTTTGCTTATTGTTGTAAATTAAAATATTTAAAGTACCACTGACTCACTGTTTTCAGTAACTACAGGACAATTAATGATACAGGTATTTTTTTTCTATTTAATATTCCAGTGTATGTTTTGGCTGACTATGTAGTGACTAAAACAATAGAATTATAAATGAAAGGATCTAGTCTTTGCACTATTCTGAATTTCCTTTTTCCTCATGTACAAAATGAGGGCATTGGTCTTAACTAGCTTTGAACTTCCATTATGAAAAGGCTTCTTTAAAAAAAATTATCATTTTAAGAGTAGAGGATTCAGTAATTGAATTGACAGCCAAAAAAATCTTTTTCCACACAATCATCTGACGTGTTATTATTCACAAAGCAAAAAATAATACATTTTTGGCATATTTCTTAAATAACTGGAATAAAGAGAAACATAAAATATTAAAAAGAATGCAATAGAACTAGTTTCCAGAAACAAAACTGAAATTATATTTATGTATCTATCCATCTATCTATTTACCCAATCAGATAATAGAAGTAGAGATATAGAGGTACCATAAATATCAAATCCCTTATGATTATACAGTGGAAGTGAGAAATAGATTTAAGGGACTAGATCTGATAGATAGAGTGCCTGATGAACTATGGACGGAGGTTCGTGACATTGTACAGGAGACAGGGATAAAGACCATCCCCATGGAAAAGAAAAGCAAAAAAAGCAAAATGGCTGTCTGAGGAGGCCTTACAAATAGCTGTGAAAAGAAAAGAAGTGAAAAGCAAAGGAGAAAAGAGAAGATATTCTCATTTGAATGCAGAGATATATTCCAAAGAATAGCAAGGAGAGATAAGAAAGCCTTCCTCAGTGATCAATGCAAAGAAATAGAGGAAAACAACAGAATGGGAAAGACTAGAGATCTCTTCAAGAAAACTAAAGATACAAGGGAACATTTCATGCAAAGATGGGCCTGATAAAGGACAGAAATGGTATGGACCTAACAGAAGCAGAAGATATTTAAGAAGAGATGGCAAGAATACACAGAAGAACTTACAAAAAAGATCTTCACGACCCAGATAATCACGATGGTGTGATCACTCACCTAGAGCCAGACATCCTGGAATGTGAAGTCAAGTGGGCCTTAGAGAGCATCACTACGAACAAAGCTAGTGGAGGTGATGGAATTCCAGTTGAGCTATTTCAAATCCTAAAAGATGATGCTGTGAAAGTGCTGCACTCAATATGCCAGCAAATTTGGAAAACTCAGCAGTGGCCACAGGACTGGAAAAGGTCAGTTTTCATTCCAATCCCAAAGAAAGGCAATGCCAAAAATGCTCAAACTACCACACAGTTACACTCATCTCACACACTAGGAAAGTAATGCTCAAAATTCTCCAAGCCAGGCTTCAGCAATACGTGAACTGTGAATTTCCAGATGTTCAAACTGCTTTTAGAGAAGGCAGAGGAACCAGAGATCAAATTGCCAACATCCGCTGGATCATCAAAAAAGCAAGAGTTCCAAAAGAACATCTATTTCTGCTTTATTGATTATGACAAAGCCTTTGACTGTGTGGATCACAATAAACTGTGGAAAATTCTGAAAGAGATGGGAATACCAGACCACCTGACCTGCCTCTTGAGAAGCAGATCAGGAAGCAACAGTTAGAACGGGACATGGAACAACAGACTGGTTCCAAATAGGAAAAGGAGTACGTCAAGGCTGTATATTGTCACCCTGCTTATTTAACTTATATGCAGAGTACATCATGAGAAACACTGGGCTGGATGAAGCACAAGCTGGAATCAAGATTGCCGGGAGAAATATCAATAACCTCAGATATGCAGATGACACCACCCTTTTGGCAGAAAGTGAAGAGGAACTCAAAAGCCTCTTGATGAAAGTGAAAGAGGAGAGTGAAAAATTTGGCTTAAAGCTCAACATTCAGAAAACGAAGATCATGGCATCCGGTCCCATCACTTCATGGGAAATAGACGGGGAAACAGTGGAAACAGTGGCAGACTACTTTTTTGGGCTCCAAAATCACTGCAGATGATGATTGCAGCCATGAAATTAAAAGACGCTTACTCCTTGAAAGGAAAGTTATTACCAACCTAGTAACATATTGAAAAGCAGAGACATTACTTTGCCAACAAAGGTCCGTCTAGTCAAGGCTATCGTTTTTCCAGTGGTCATGTATGGATGTGAGAGTTGGACTGTGAAGAAAGCTGAGTGCCAAAGAACTGATGCTTTTGAACTGTGGTGTTGGAGAAGACTCTTGAGAGTCCCTTGGACTGCAAGATATCCAACCAGTCCATCATAAGGAGATCAGTCTTGGGTGTTCATTGGAAGGACTGATGCTGAGGCTGAAACTCCAATACTTTGGCCACCTCATGCGAAGAGTTGACTCATTGGAAAAGACTCTGATGCTGGGAGGGATTGGGGGCAGGAGGAGAAGGGGACGACAGAGGATGAGATGGCTGGATGGCATCACTGACTTGATGGGCTTGAGTCTGAGTGAACTCCGGGAGTTGGTTATGGACAGGGAGGCATGGCATGGCATGCTGCGATTCATGGGGTGGCAAAGAGTCGGACATGACTGAGCGACTGAACTGAACTGATAAACACACCATCTTTATTTTTTCACTGAAATAAATTTTATTTTTATTGATTGATATTTTGATAGTAAAAATATCAGATATATGTTTCCCAAGTCAGTGCAATTTTTGCTCAGTTACCTGCATGTGTGTATGTGTGTATGTTCATTTGTATGCAACTCTTTGCAACCCCTTGGACTGTAGCCCCCAGGCTCCTCTGTTCGTGGGATTTCCCAGGCAAGAATACCGAAGTGAGTTGTCATTTCCTCCTCCAGGGGATCTGCCAACCCAGGACCAAATCCTCATCTCTTGTGTCTCCTGCGTTGGCAGGTGGATTCTTTACCCTGCACCTCCTGGAAGCCCATGTATATAGGCTATTAGTATATCCAGGTTGCCTTTATAAAAGCTATCCTCATTTTATCTTTGAAATATCTAATTTAGAATGCTAAGAGCATGCAAAATTTCTGATATATAAACCATCTCTCTCCTTTTTTCTTCACATAGTCAGTGTCAACTTCTTCCCACATCTGATTATCTACAAAATATTGTCTAATTCCATCTTACAGAAAATGTGTGGATTCTGAATTTCTTCTAAGCTTCTGAGAATAGGCAGCACATTTATGAACTTAGGCTCTGGAGTCCACTGATTCATAATGACTCATATTAGAATAAACTATACACACAAATACTTGAAAATATAGATACATAATACTTTACCAAATTTACTGTTCAACTAGACAGATAATACTTACTTGATAAGCATATAATGGCCAGTTATTTTTGCTCCTAGAATATCTCTGAGTTCCAAGGTTCATAATATATTTTAGGAATTCCATCTACAGAGAAAGTTGCCTATTTATTTTCTGTTTGACATTTACAGGATTTCCATTGATTCCTGCTTGTATTCACGCTGTTGCCAGAAGATTATATTACAATGACAAGTAAGATAATCTCTCTTTTTTATTTCGATTGGAAGTAAGTAGAATGAAAATATTCAACCTAATTTCCCTGCTTTTTCCCCTAGCTGCTGGATCAGTTCTGATACGCAACTCCTCTACATTATCCATGGCCCAATTTGTGCTGCTTTATTGGTATGTAATTAAAATGCTCCTTTTCCCATCATTGTTCATAGCGCAACTTTATTTCTTGAAACATCTAGCCTATGGTATCCTTTAGGGTTTCAGTGGACATAGCATACTCACAGTGTTTGATTGAAGAGGGTTTAATGAAGGTGTTGGTTTATTTGAGTTTTTTTTTTAAATAACTGGAGGACTTATTTGAAGTGATGGCAAAAAGAGTAAAGGAACTAATTCACAAGGATGGTGAGGTAGCAGGGGCCAACAATGGGATGCTATTATCATGGCTAGACTTGAAGAGAAGAGGAGAGGACAGAACAGTGTTCCTTGGGTTGGGTGAATGTGAGGAGGGCTGGCCCAGAAGGAAGTGTGGCCTTGGGTAGAGGAATGCAGCTACTGCCAAAACCACAGCCTAACAGGGAAAAAGGAGAAAGAAACACTCAAACTTCTCTCTCTGCCTATGCTCTGATCTCCTGGTTCCTCCCATTGGCCAAATGCAGCAGAAGTCTGAGGGCAAGAAAGTCTGGTGATGAAGTGGTCCTCAGAGCTGCCTCAGAGCCTCCAGGGTGCCGAGCACAACAGAGGAGGGCAGAGGAGGGATCTAGTGAGTGTGAGTGGCAATCAAAACTCTAAATCAGAAGGTTAAGGAAATAATAAATGCACTTAACAAGTGAGAAATGTAACAGCAATTAGCACAGTTCTTGAAAGAGCTTGTCCACATCAACGCTGGGAGGAAAGAGAACGTGGTGTAATTAGGATAATAGCCCATCTAGCTGCTCAGTAAGAAAGGAAGTGAAAATCCACATTATGTACATAACCCTTTTTCCATTTTTTTTTTTTTTGGCCTGACAAAAGATTAGGAGCCCTTTTTTTTCCTGCCAGGATAAAATGTTCTGCCTTTGTTTAAGCTCTAGGTCTTCCCACTGGGCAATTCCAAGGTCTTGGGAGGTGCTCTAGCGATTGTTTATATGGTCACATGTTTTTTGCACAATTTTTATAAATAAAATATTTCAACCACAATCAGTTTCTTTCCACTCAGACGTCCTCTGCCACATTTCCCCTTGAGCAGGGTGGTAATTGAATGGCTACAGCACTTTTGAGATCTTGCTAAGGGGAAATTAAGAGAGGATGCATTTAATTTGTGTTTAGTGAGAAACGTTTAGCTCACTCCAGTGCATAGTAAGTGATTGCTGGCTAATCTAGTAGGGGAGTACTTTCAGGAATCCTGTCGCCACTGAGCTCAGGCTTCCTGCTGTGACCCTAGGTGGTATCATGGTGTGAAAAATGTCCCGTGGTACCTACCACCTACGTGAACTTTATGAGTGTTGGAGTTAATATATTTCTTCTTTTTTACTTACTTAGTTTTTCTCTAAGATAGATGAGATTCAGATGTAATTCATCTGAACTTCACAATTTTTTCTCTATTTGTATTTAAAATAAGTGGAAGTATTTACAGAAAATCAGGAGGACATTCTCATTTCTAGTTTTACATTTTAAATCAGACTTGCATTTTGGAGAAGCACTTTGCATTTAGAAGTTTTCTTATAATGGGCATCTAAATTGCAACATTTATACTGATTTTTATAATTGTGATTTTTGTATATTAGGATTATAAAATATTCTAAATGTATAAACAGATAAAATGGTATTATACTCTTCTTCTATGGGTTGGTAGTAATTTCCACTTAGTCAAAAGTTTTAAAATAATAATGAATGCCCTGGGAGGGAATACAGTAGGATGGGTGGAATAGCAGCTGATGTGTTGGTTCATCACATTTCGTTTTTACACCTGTTGAAGTGGCTTATGTGGCTTTTGTCTTTAACAGAGACATTCCTATGTCTGTAACCATGTTTCTTTTCATAGATATGTTTCCATCAGGACTATAGTTAGCTGTTTATTTTTGAAACATATGCTCCGTTGAATTCTCTGAAAGAATAGTAGTGGAATATTTTTATGCCCAGTTATTTTCATAATACATGCCTCAAATCAGCAAATGTATGTTATTTGTCCATTGCTTTCTATATTAGCTGAGATACTATCATTATTTTTCCAATTAATAGAAGTATATAAGATATAAATTGCTTATTAGTATGCAGTTTGAAAATTTTAGATTATTAAACAAAGCACAGATGCTAAAAGTCAGGGTGGGAAAAAAGGAAAGAGAACAGCATTTTAGAAAAAGACCCCTAAGCGGCTTTTCTGGGGCTAACATCTGTAGTTCTATGGAAGGCATAAGGAATGGGCATAGAGGAAATAGACAAAATAACAGATATTGGCATGGGTGAAGATAAGAAAGAAAGTATAATTCAGCCAAAGAGTGAGAGAGAGAGAAATATATTTCTGTAGAACTCTGCTCATTTCCTGAACACTATATTTTTGAAGTTTTATGTCTCCCTTTCAAAGGGAACATTTTCTCTTCGGGAAAGTTGTTAATTCATAGGACTTTAAAAATCACAGAAAGTAATTAACAAAAGGTTCTGCTGGGTGCCAAATTTTTTTTAACCCTAGGATGATCTAGGTTGAATATCAACTAGTTTAAGTATGTGATTCAGCCTCTTCGTAAGGATGAAGAAGATTATAGTACTATGATGGGGAGTTGGGATGATTTTTGTTACACACAAATAACACAGGAAGGAAAAACTAAAAATATGAAAATGGCTATTGTGATATAATACATATTTGGATGGGCTTCCCAGGTAGCCCTAGGGGTAAAGAACCCACCTACAAATGGAGGAGACATGAGACACAGTTTGATCCCTGGGTCAGGAAGATCTTCTGGAGGAAGACATGGCAACCATTCCATTATTCTTCCCTGGAAAATTCCATGAACCAAGGAGCCTGGCAGGCTAGAGTCCATGGGGTCACAAAGAGTTAGACAAGACTAAAGCAACTTAGCGCACACACACGTATTTGGAAAGTACCTCGTTTGGACACTAATACAGAGTAGAGACTTAAAATAATTAGCCTTTGTTACAAACAATTGTTTCCTTTCTTTGGGATTAAAATATTCAAAGTTTTGGTTTTCTTAATCATAGCAGGATTTTAAAATATTGCATAAGAAAATAAACTAAACAAAACAATCCGATGTTACTCAATTGAATGTGGTCCACAATAACACCACCATAATTTTGTTTTTTAAGATATAAGTCCATTAAAATTGATGTACTTTTTAAATTAATAAATCACAATTCCAATATCTAAAGGTAACAAAAACATATTAATAAATATATTAATATCTGTACCCCATGCTCATCGCAGCATTATCCACAACAGCTAAGACATGGAAACAACCTAAGAAGGATACACACACACACACACACACACACACAAACACACACATTAGTATTTAGCCACAAAAAATGAGAAAATCCTGACACTGGAGACAACATGAATGAAACTTGAGGGCATTACACCAAGTGAAATAAGTTAGACAGAGAAAGACAGATACTGTATGATCTCACTTACATGTGGAATCTAAACAAATAGACAAGCTCATAGAAAAAAAGAGATCATATTTGCAGTTGCCCTTAGGGGTTAGGGATGGAGGAATTGGATGAAGATGGTCAAAAGGCACAAACTCCCAGGTATAAGATAAAGGAGAACAAGGAATGTAATGTATAGCATGATGATTATTGTTATCACCACTGTATGATATATATGTAAATTGCTGAGAATAAATTGTAAAAGTTCTCAGCATAAGGAAATGTGTATATATATACATGCATATATACTTTTTTGGTATCTGTATGAGATGGTTAACATTAGCTTAATGTATTGTGGTTATCATTTCACAATATATGTGAGATTAAATCATTATGCTATGCAACCTAAACTTAAATAGTGTCAATTATGTGTCAGTAAAGCTGGAGAAAAAAATAAAAGAAAAATTCAACAGCAGAAATAAAAATTAATATTTAAGCAAGTATTCTTTTCAATAGAACATATTCTTGTGTACTGAAAATATTCTAAGATTTATAAAATCAGTGATTCTTCAGTAAAGATTCTTAATATGAAATAATTTCCATATGCCATTTTATTTTCTTTTAGGTGAATCTTTTTTTCCTATTAAATATTGTACGTGTTCTTATCACCAAGTTAAAAGTTACTCACCAAGCAGAATCCAATCTGTACATGAAAGCTGTGAGAGCTACGCTTATCCTGGTGCCGTTGCTTGGCATTGAATTTGTGCTGATTCCATGGCGACCTGAAGGAAAGATTGCAGAAGAGATATATGATTACATCATAAACATCCTCATGCACTATCAGGTATGGTGTTCTTGCATCAGGAAGGCACCTTGTGATGTTCGGATGTAAATTTACCATGTAGCGTTGGCTTCATTTTTGACTACCTATACAGCAAATCGATTACCAAAAAATGCACCTTTTCTATTTGGAATCAGATAATTCTATTTTTCTTTTACAGGGTCTCTTGGTATCTACAATTTTCTGCTTCTTTAATGGAGAGGTATGGTGACTGATTTTATTCCTTTTATCATTTTGTGTTTGTAATCCATTTTTTTCCTTTAAAAAAGAGAAAGAATTATAAATCCCCTAGGAATAAGTATTTCAAATTCCATCTCTGTCAGAAAAAAGAAGCGTAGAGGCTCTTTGAATATATGCAATTCTTCTTCCCAAAAGTTCAGGGCAAATTAGAGTTGAGGTTAGGGCAAATTCAGACTCACTTTAAAATATTCTGTCAATGACTGTTATTCATCTAGTCTTTCAACTTACCTTTTGAACTAATCCTACTAATTCTGGACTTGGCCCTAGGCAGTGTTAGACTATCCTTATCTTCATCGAACATACACTCTAATGGGAAATAAAATTGCCTCATTTTAATTTTCCCTCTTTCTCTGTTGGCTTTGTCCACACTGTGGTCTTTGGAAACATTTTTATGTCGAATAAAAAAGATTTCTAAAAATTTAAACCCAGTTATGCACAGAAGAGTGGCATCAGATTAGGAAACATAATCGAGGTCTCTAATTCATAACATGGCAATGTGATCTGAGATATTTCAGGATTTTTATCCAAGGCTTTCCTAATTGGAAAGTTTCAGACATTTTAGAAATTGGTACCACATTTCTTATGCATGTGAATAGAACTATATAGCTCAGTGGTTTGGGCTATATTGCTTTAGCTCTTTATATGTTTTTAATCTACTTGACAGTGTTAACCTATTGGAGGAGCTTGGCAAAATTCAGCAAAGTTTAGAAATTCAGACAGCAAATGATAAGACTTACACACTTGTAACTGTGAAACTTATCACAAAGCTTCAGACTGGCAATACATGGAACCAGTTAACATAACTTTATAGGAATCATTTCTATGCAACTAATCAATGTCAGAAATCATGTACATGTCATGAAAAACTATAAAATATTTTTCTCTTGTTTATGTGATACTTTACTTAGCACATAATTTCATATTTTATTTCTTAATTTTAAATATAGATTTTATCATACATATATAATTATTTATAATGGCATATAGAAGTATCAAACGTATTTAAGTGGTCTCTTCATGATTCTTCTGCTGTGTAGAGGACAAGGGTGACTTTTTCTGAAGTAAGAAGTAGAGACAGAAAATGCAATTAGGAAGAATAGATACATTGTTTTGATAATACAATTCAAATAGTATTTATTGTGTAACTATAAATTTATTATTATATAAACTGAATTAGACAATCCAATTTCTGCCTATATAGGATTTTACAATTAAATATAGGTAAGAAAACTACAGTATGACATAAAACATGTATGAACTAAGAAAGATATACCTTTGCATCTGCAGGAGCGAATTTTATTTTTATAATGGACATTTTTTTAAGTACAAATCATAATCATTAGTAAAATATTTAGTGATGGAAGGCAGTGTAGAATAAAGGCACTGACATAATAGTGCGTTTAAACCCAAAGATGCCACTTTGCTCCTGGCTGTAACATCATGGGAAATACTCTGAACCCCAAGGAGTCCCAGTGTGTATTTCTATTCAAAGGATATAAAAGCAAGCTCCTAACACAAATCTCAGAGGGATAAATGTAAACTAGGACTATAAAGTTTTTAGCACCATGCTCCAACCTCAGTAGATAGCACATTAAAGATTCCTTATTAGGTCTGTCAAATCACTCATTTATAAAAATATATATATAAAGGAGTTCATTACTCATATTGGAATCAAATCTCAAATTGACCTTTATATTTAGAAAGAGTGCTCAGGGAATATTTAAACTAATGCATAACTCTCTAACTGCACTTTATCTACGTAAGCAATAGAGACACAGGCCTTGATATTTTGCCATGTCTGAAAATTTTGGCATTAGAAAATTATAATAATATAAAATTTTTGAGCCAAGTTGTTACCAAATCCTTTAGCTCCCCACAACATCTCCAATATCTGTCCCCCTTTCTTCATCTCTAGATATAATACCTGCTTGTGTATGATTCATTTCTCATCTTAAGAAATACTATAACCCTTCTTTTTTTGTCTCTTTGCCTCTAGTTTTTCCCTTTCTCTTAACACAAGGCATGCTGTCAAATTCATTTTGTGTGGTTCCAACTATGTCATATACTTCTTAAAATCATTTGGCAAAACCAATACGATATTGTAAAGTAATTAGCCTCCAATTAAAATAAATAAATTTATATTTAAAAAAAAGAAAAAAAAATCACTTGCTCAGGCTTAATTTCCTTCTTGCTTTCCACATTAGGTCAAACAGCTTGTCTTTGTCTTAACATCTCTATTTACGTTTTTATTCTCACATTTTATTTTTATTTCTCAGCCAAAATATTCTTATTTGCATTTGTCACTAGTTAAATAATGTGGCTTGACAAGTCCTCAGATTGCTTTCATCTCAAGTCCATTCAATCAAAAAAATGTGCACCATTAGCATACACTAGGGAGTCTGGTCATTGGGAGGGCCCTCATCAGACATGGAAATGTACAGATGTTGGAGTTGGAGGTGTGCTTGAATATTCTCGTTTATGCTTACTGACTCAATATAAAGAAAATCATCTGTGTCTTATGTTAAATTAACACCAAAGTCATTATATGGGCTTCCCAGGTGGCGCTAGTAGTAAAAAAAAAAACACGCCTGCCAACGCAGGAGACGTAAGAGACGCAAGTTCCATCCCTGTGTCTGGGAAGATCCCCTGGAGGAGGCATGGCAACCCACTTCAGTATTTTTGCCTGGAGAATTCCATGGACAGAGGAGCCTGGAGGGCTATGGTCCGTACAGTCACAAAAGAGTCAGACACAACTGAAGCGACTTAGCACACATGGCCAAAGTAACTGTATACGGCCTACCTAGCTCTGGTCCCTAGCACCAAACAGAAGGAAGAGTAATTAAACTTCACATTTAGAAGAGAGGGATCTAAATACAAAAAAAGTGGAGTGATGACATTCCTAATATTTTTTTTTTTCACATGCAAATTCCTATTTTTTTTTAAATGCTCATCCCATTTGTAATTTTCCATTCAACATGTTCTTCCCGCTGGGTGAAAAGCTACATGAGGATTAAAAACTCTGTTCTTCTTTTATTTTTTTCCCCAGAATGTAGCTATTAAGCTACATATCTGTCATATGGTAATCACTTAATAAAGTGAGTGCTACTGATGTTGTTGATGATGATTTATTATATTTCCTGTATCCCTAACTTCTTTTTCTTTTATCTCTTTTCTCATCTCCAATTATCTCATTCTTTTAATAAAATGTTGATACAGAACTAAATGTTGCTCATGCCAGCTTGTGAGAATGGGGATTAATTACTTAACAGCTAGACATTCATGTGCATTTTAGCTTCAAAGAGAAAGCATAGAAAGTAAAATATGAATCTTTCTGTAGTCTGTACTAAAGAACAAAGTAATTACAATCATTTCCTAATATAAAGATGGTTTACTCAATTTCATATTCTAATTAAGAAAAGAAAGCAATATTATTTACCCATTAATATCAGTGATTTTTTTAAAGAAAAGCTTTTGTATATAATTAATTTTGTTGTACTATTAGACATATTATCTTCATTTGATTTAATTAACTGCTCTTGCCCTTTCTGTTTCTTTCTGTTTTATAGGTTCAAGCAATTCTGAGAAGAAACTGGAATCAATATAAAATCCAATTTGGAAACAACTTTTCCCACTCAGATACTCTCCGTAGTGCATCTTACACGGTTTCAACAATCAGCGATGGTACAGGTTACAGTCACGACTGTCTAAGTGAACACTTAAATGGAAAAAGCATCCACGATACTGAAAACGTGGTCATAAAACCCGAAAAGTTATACGATTGATAATAGAGGGTATACTGCTGAACTATTTTTTGCCACTCCTAACTCAAGGATTTGGATCCATGACTTTACAACCACAAGACTTCAGTATTAGATGAATTATTTGAAGGTGACAAAGAAAACGCTCATGAATTCAGTAGGGTGTTGATAAATGTTTCGCACTAGCTCCATGGGGGAAAATTGTCTTGATCTATGATTTTTTCCAGTTTTTAGGTTGTAAATACTCCCACCATGACTGATTTCCAGCTATCAACTTAACATCACTGCATGTGGAACTGGGTAAAGATGAGCACATTCTATTCCTGTAGGTTGGTTTGAGCCACCTCCAGGACACTACTGCATAAATCCACAAATAGTTATAAAAGTTCACAGACACGGCGGGCACAGTTCCACTCCTATTGCCTAAAGAGGCCTAGTGAAGGCTTATAGATTTGGAGGGAAAATGACCTTTCATTTGATTTGAAAATCTTTTCCCCAAGTTCATTGCTGCAGTTGATTTTTTACCCAGAAAATGTTCTAGCTCTTTTGTTTTTATTTTTTAAAGTGAACCTGATAATTAATTATTCCTCTTTGCTTACTGTTTTCTCCCCAGGAAAAATATTGAGCAGAATTGCTGTTGGCTACTTATTTGCTGATTCATCACAGTTATACCCTTTGTCATATGCATTTTTAAGACTTGATGAATAATATATATGACATGCAATCCTGCTTTGGTATTATTAGGGAGACATCTTGGTTGATACTACAAAACATGTTGTCAACTACTTTCCTATATTCGTACACATATGGGAAGGAATTCATGTCCATGTACCTGTAAATAGAAACCTTGCCCCTTCCATTTCTACTATATGGACAAATTAGCAATTATTTTACATGAAGGAAATCAATGAAGGGTTTATTATTTCCTCAAAAGTTTGTAAAAAATTGTGAAAAATGAGCTTGTAAATACTCTTTCATTCTATTTTATAGCCTCAAATATATACAATCTACATAATTTTTAAAAACAAATGCTTAATGTAACAAAGTGTGCATGCTAATATCTGATACTGTCTCTGGGCTAATTTTATAATAAAATAGAATCTGGAATTCTATATTTGTTAAATATTTTAAAGACAACCAGGTGTCAGCATCAGAAGTTTGAGAACTAGGTTTGAGAAATATCTATGATAAGATATAAAATATTTATTTAAATATCCCTCAAGGCCATTGTTTTATTGAATATTTTTGCTTTGGTGATTCAAATCTTAATAATAGGTATGTTTGACATATTTTTCCTTTTATTTTGACGATGAATTTTCATTCTAATCCAGAAAATTTAAATGACTTCTGTAACAAATGCCTGTTTGTTACTCTTTTGGTTTTTATCCCATTAAAAATATTACTTTTCTGACTTACTATAAGATGATATATAGTTTTGGAAATACTCCAGGCTATTTTTTAAAACTAGACAAATACATATCATATACAATGTTTTAATATTTTAATAGAGATAGTATATATGATAATACAATACAGTATTGGAACATTTATGGAATAATGAAATTAAGATGGAAAAAATCTTCCCTAATGAATTAAAGTGATATTTAAATGGGATTCATTTTCCCTAATGTCATTTTCCACTGAAATTGTTGAAATTCATAAGTCAATTTTGGCAGGAGAATTCATTATTTTTCTTTTTTGTGTGTGGTGTGTCAATCTGCTTAAAATAGAGTAGACTAATGACTTAGTCATCACAGGTTTTTTCTTAAGCTGTAAATAAATGGTAAGTTCAGAAGGCCTCTGAAGTTGTCCAGGAAAATCATCTAAATTAATAAGAATTCACTTATTAAAAGGACTGATCAATAGATTTATGATTTACCTATACACAGGTAAAAGCTGTATTGTTAGTCTCAGATTTATGGATTTCAAAATAAGTTGTCATAAAAAGATATGCAGGCTGTTCTGGTCTTTCTAATGCTAAATTATATAATTCCTTTAAATAAACTTACTTTTAGCTATTATTCAAAGACACAGATTCAAGTCCTTTGCTGGCATTGTCTATATGTTTCAGCATTCTACCAGACAAACTATCAAGTCTCAACCATAAATGACAATAGAAAATGTCAAATTATCCACAAGCATCATATTAAAAATAATTGTGACTTTCAAGTATTTTTACTGTGCTTTTATCATATTCAGTTTAGATCAGATTTCCTTTTTGGCCAGGATTTATCTATTGTACCACCTTTAGGCGTAGACAGTCCATGATTAATGAGTGTTAGTTTTGTACCCATATATTTTTGGAAGTAATATTTTTAAATATTAGACTTCTCTAAAGCTGAAGTACTAATAATTAAGATCTCCTTTGTATTTTACTCATGAAGAAAAAGGAAAACATATAATTTTTAAAAACAAACTGCTTTGGTATCTAAAAGCTTACTGGGGAATTTCTAACTTTTAAAATGTAAATCTGCTACTTTTCTGCAAGTACTTGCAAAAGTCATTTTAATTGTTTAAAAATTCTGGTCTGTCATTTTTTTAAATTCTAAATTTATTTAGTGTGTTTATTCATAGAATATACATTCTGGCATTTAGTGTTTGTTCTAATGTAATTCAATGTACATAGTAGTGGTAGCTGTAGTGCTGTATTTATTGCTTGATAACTTTTTTACAATGTGAACTTATTTTAATTTTCACTTGGTTTTAATATGCTAATAAAAACTATCATTTCTTTTATTTCTAAAACATACCCAAGATATTCTTTTCAATTAACTCATGTTATGCCTACTTAATGTATATCTCTATATTTTGATTGTATGAAAATATTAAAGGTATGAGCTAAAGTTGATTTTCACTCATGCTTACTGCAGTGCTGAATAATTTAAATTATAATGATTTTTAATTCTTTATAGCAACCACTGAAACACTTACAATTGATGAGTATATCTCAGTCACCCTCTTTGAAGTCTTTCATAATGCTATAAATCATTCTATAAAGCAATTTGTTTTGTAAGCTAGAAAATTCTAAATAAACTGCAATGTATGCAAATTCCTTCTAAGACTGAAAGAAAGGAAAAGATGCCCAGGGATAAGAAAATGCAGAGATTTGTCTCCTTTCTCTAAAGAACTATTTCTCTAAAGTTCTTTCTCTAAACTAATTAAGTGTACAGTTCACTCATTTCCAGGTGTCCTTCATGTATTATATTAGTGTTGTGGCCACAGTCAGTTTTAGTACATTTTCATGACCTCAGGAGTTCACCACCTGTCCTTCGCCATCACCTCTAACATCCCGTCCCTGCTGTCACCTGAGCCCTAAGAACACAAACCTACTTTCTTTCTCAGTAGACTTCCCTATTCTGGACTTTCCCATGAATGGAATTATATGGAATATGGTGTTTTGTGACTGACTGCTTTCATCTGTAATTTTTTCAAGGTTCATCATGTTTTAAATTGTCTCATCATTACATTCCTTTCTTTGCCTGAATTATTAAATTGTATGGATTTACCAAATTTTGTTTATTCATCTGTCTGTTGATGGACATTTGTGTTTTTCTGATTTTTTGGCTATTATGAATAATGCTATTATAAATACTTAGGTAAATTTTACTTGGTTATATTTCCAGAAGTAAAAATGTTGGGTCGTATGTTAAGCAGTCTGAGGTCTATCAGACTGCTTTTCAAATCAACTGGATAATTTAATATTCCCATTGGCAATATTTGAGGGTTCCTCTTTCTCCACATACTTCCCAATACTTGTTATTATCTGTCTTTTCTCGGAGAAGGCAATGGCACCCCACTCCAGTACTCTTGCCTGGAAAATCACATGGGCGCAGGAGCCTGGTGGGCTGCAGTCCATGGGGTCGCGAAGAGTCGGACATGACTGAGCGACTTGACTTTCACTATTCACTTTCATGCATTGGAGAAAGAAATGGCAACCCACTCCAGTGTTCCTGCCTGGAGAATCCCAGGGACGGGGAAGCCTGGTTGGCTGCCGTCTATGGGGTCGCACAGAGTCGAACACGACTGAAGCGACTTAGCAGCAGCAGTCTTTTCTACTCTATTCATCCTCAGTTCAGTTCAGTTCAGTCCTCAGTCGTGTCCGACTCTTTGCAACCCCATGAATCGCAGCACGCCAGGCCTCCCTGTGCATCACCAACTCCCGGAGTTCACTCAAACTCACGTCCATCGAGTCGGTGATGCCATCCAGCCATCTCACCCTCTGTCGTCCCCTTCTCCTCTTGCCCCTAATCCCTCCCAGCATCAGAGTCTTTTCCAATGAGTCAACTCTTCACATGAGGTGGCCAAAGTACTGGAGTTTCAGCTTTAGCATCATTCCTTCCAAAGAACACTCAGGGCTGATCTCCTTCAGAATGGACTGGTTGAATATCTTGCAGTCCAAGGGACTCTGAAGAGTCTTCTCCAACACCACAGTTCAAAAGCATCAATTCTTTGGCGCTCAGCCTTCTTCACAGTCCAACTCTCAGATCCATACATGACCACAGGAAAAACCATAGCCTTGACTAGACAAACCTTTGTTGGCAAAGTAATGTCTCTGCTTTTGAATATGCTATCTAGGTTGGTCATAACTTTCCTTCCAAGGAGTAAGCGTCTTTTAATTTCATGGCTGCAGTCACTATCTGCAGTGATTGTGGAGCCCCCCAAAATAAAGTCTGACACTGTTTCCACTGTTTCCCCATCTATTTCCCTTGAAGTAATGGGATCAGATGCCATGATCTTCCTTTTCTGAATGTTGAGCTTTAAGTAAACTTTTTCACTCTCCACTTTCACTGTCATCAAAAGGCTTTTTAGTTCCTCTTCACTTTCTGCCATAAGGGTGGTGTCATCTGCATATCTGAGGTTATTGATGTTTATCCTAGAGAGTGTGAAATGGTATCCTGTGGTTTTAATTTGCATTTATTTGATGGCTAATGATGTTGAACACCATTTCATATTTTTGTTGCCCATTTGTATATTTTGGGGGGAGAAGCATTCAAACACCTTATCCATTTTAAATTGGATTTTTTTCTTTTTATTATTGAATTAAAAGAGTTCTTCATGTATTCCAGATACAGGTCCCTATCAGATATACAATTGCAAACCTTTTCTCTCATTCTATGGGTCATATTTTCACTTTTTTATTGGTGCTCTTCATAACACAGAAGTCTATAATCTATAATCTCAGTTTATCTATTGCTTCTTTTGGTTCTTGGGCTTTCATTTTCTTATATAAAATTCCTTTGCCAAATTGAAGATCATAAAGATCTACTTCGTTTCTTCAAAGGGATTTATAGTTTTTGCTCTTATGTTTAGGTCTTTGGTCCATTTTGAGTTAATTTTTGTATACCATGTGAGTTGTTGTTCAGTCGCTAAATCATGTCTGACTCTATGTGACCCCATGGACTGCACCATGCCAGGCTCCTCTGTCCTCTGCTATCTCCCAGATTTTGCTCAAATTCATGTTCACTGAATCCATGATGGTATTTAACCGTCTCATCCTCTGTCAGCCTCTTCCCCTCCTGACCTCAATCTTTCCCAGCATCAGGGTCTTTTCCAAGAAGTCTGCTCTTTCCATCAGATGGCTAAAGTATTGGGGCTTCAGATATCAGTCCTTCAGTGAATATTCAAGATTGATTTCCTTTAGGATTTACTGGTTTGATCTCCTTGCAGCCCAGTGGACTCTCAAGAGTCTTCAATATCGCAATTCAAAAGCATTAATTCTTTGGTATTCAGCCTTCTTTATGGTCCAACTCCCACATACATGACTAACGGAAAAACCATAGCTTTGACTAGATGGACCTTTGTTGGCAAAGCGATGTCTCTGATTTTTAATACAATGTTTAAGTTTATCAAAGATTTCCTTCCAAGGAGCAAGCATCTTTTAATTTCATGGCCGCAGTCAACATCGACAATGATTTTGGAGCCCAAGAAAAAAAATCTGCCACTGCTTCACTTTTCTCCATGTGCCATGAAGTGATGGTACTGGATGCCATGATCTTAGTTTTCTAAATGTTGAATTTCAAGCCAGTTTTTTCATTCTCCTCTTTCACTCTCATCAAGAGGCTCTTTAGTTCCTCTTCACTTTCTGACATCAGAGTGGTATCATCTGCATATTTGTGGTTGTTGATATTTCTCCTAGCAATTTTGATTCCAGCCTGTGGTTCATCCAGTCTGGCATTTCGCATGATGTACTCTGCTTATCAGAGAAGGCAATGACACCCCACTCCAGTACTCTTGCCTGGAAAATCCCATGGACGGAGGAGCCTGGTAGGCTGTGGTCCATGGGGTCGCGAAGAGTCAAACACGACTGAGCGACTTCACTTTCACTTTTCACTTTCATGCATTGGAGAAGGAAATGGCAACCCACTCCAGTGTTCTTGCCTGGAGAGTCCCAGGGACAGGGGAGCCTGGTGGGCTGCTGTCTATGGGGTCGCACAGAGTCGGACACTACTGAAGTGACTTAGCAGCAGCAGCAGCAACTCTGCCTATAAGTTAAATAAGTAGGGTGACAATATATAGGCTTTCCCAATTCTTTCCCAATTTTGAACCCAGTCAGTTGTTCCATGTAGAGTTTGAACCATTATTTCTTGACCTGCATTAAGGTTTCTCAAGAGACAAGTAAAGTAGTCTAGTGTTTCCATTTCTTTAGCAATTTTCCACAGTTTGTTGTGATCCACAGAGTCAAAGAATTTTGCATAGTCTATGAAGTGGAAGTAGATGTTTTTCTGGAATTCCCTTTCTTTTTCTATGGTCCAGTGGATGTTGGCAATTGGATTTCTGGTTCCTCTGCTTTTTCTGAACCTAGCTTGTACATATGGAAATTCTTGGTTCATATACTGCTGAAGCCTAGCATGAAGGATTTTGAGTATAACTGTACTAGCATATGAAATGAGCACAGTTGTACAATAGCTGGAACATTGTTTACAATTGCCCTTCCTTGGGATTGGGATGAAAACTGACCTTTTCCAATCCTGTGGCCACAGTTGAGTTTTCCAAATTTGCTGTCATATTGAGGGAAGCACTTTAACAGCATCATGTTTTAGAATTTGAAATAGTTCGGCTGGAATTCCATCATCTCCACTAGCTTTTTTCATAGTGATGCTTCCTAAGGCCCACTTGACTTCAGACTCCAAGATGTCTGGCTCTAGGTGAGTGATCACACCATCATGGTTATCTGGGTCATGAAGAACTTTTTTTGTATAATTCTTCTGTGTATTCCTGCCACTTCTTCTTAATATTTTCTGCTTCTGTTAGGTCCATACCATTTCTGTCCTTTATTGTGCCCATCTTTGCATGAAATGTTCCCTTGGTATCTCTAATTTTCTTGAAGTAATCTCTAGTCTTTCCCATTCTATTGTTTTCCTCTATTTCTTTACATTGATGACTGAGGAACACTTTATCTCTCCTTGCTATTCTTTGGAACTCTGCATTCAGATGGGTGTATCTTTCCTTTTCTCCTTTGTCTTTAACTTTAATGTTTAGTATAATATTACCAACCACTTTTCATAGTTCTTTGGGCAATTTCTACCAGATCTAATCCCTTGAAGCTATTCATCATGTCCACTGTATAATCATGGGCTTCCCTGGAAGCTCAGCTGGTAAAGAATCTGCCTGCAATGCATGAGACCTGGTTCAATTCTTGGGTAGGGTAGCTCCACTAGAGAAGGGACAGGCTACCCATTCCAGTATTCTTGTGCTTCCCAAGTGGCTCACATGGTAAGGAATCCACCTGCAATGAGGGAGACCTGGGTTCCATCCCTGGGTTGGGAAGATCCCCTGGAGGAGAGCATGGTAACCCACCCCAATATTCTTGCCTGGAGAATTCCCATGGACAGAGGAGCCTGGCAGGCTACAGTCCATGGAGTTGCAAAGTGTCAGACATGATTGAGCAGCTAAGCACAGCACTGTATAATCATAAGGGATTTGATTTAGTCCTAGTGGTTTTTATCTACTGTCTTCAATTTAAGCCTGAACTTCAAATAGGACTGATGATCTGAGGCACAGTCAGCTCCAGGTGTTGTTTTGGCTGACTGTATAGAGCTTCTCTGTCTTCAGTTTCAAAGAATATAATCTGTTTTCAGTATTGACCATTTAATGATGTCCATGTGTAGAGTCATTTCTTGTATTGTTAGAAAAGGGTGTTTGCCATGTCCATTGTGTTCTCTTGACAAAACTTAGCACAGTGTGAGATAAGAGGCCAAATCCATTCTTTTGCACATAGCTATCCATTTATGCCAGGCTTCCCCAGCTCAGATAGTAAAGAATCTGCCTTCAATACAGGAGACCCAGGTTCAATCCCTCAGTCGGGAAGATCCCCTGGAGAAGGGAATGGCTACCCAGTCCAGTATTCTTGTCTGGAGAATTCCATGGACAGAGGAACCCAGTGGACTGCAATCCATGGGTTGCAAAGAGTCAGACGTGACTAAGTGACTAACACTTTCACTTTTCAGCATTTTGTCCCAGAAATATTTGTTAAAAATTATTTTTCTACATGGAAGAATATCTTTGTCTACAAGGATGAATCTGGAGTCGGGGAATGCAACCCATTCCAGTATTCTTTCCTAGAAAATTCCATTGACAGAGGAACCTGGCAAGCTCCATGAGACAGAGTCAAAGACAACAGAGCACACACACATTCACAAGAATGAAACAATATTTAGAAATCTATTACCTTAATACACCATATTAATAGCATTAAGGAGAAAAAAATCTAATAATTATCTTCAAGATAGTGCAGAAGCATTTGGCAACATTCAATTACATACTTAATTTTAAAATTGTAAATAAATAAGGAATTTATATACAGACACTTCATTTACATGACAAAAGATGCCTCCGCCTCCAAATGATTATCATGTCAATAGAAAAATATTGGAAGCTTTGTCCCCAGAGTCGGGATCAGGATGTAAATGTTTGCATGGCACCACCATTATTTACTATCCAGCTAGATGAACCAGCCAATGTAACTTGACAATGCAAAACAAGATAAAACTAAATAAATTATAGGTTAAAAAATACAGAAGGGTGCAGAATACTATCAAAATTTTCTAATGATAGATATGGACATACCTGGAATGCTAATCTAAGCAGTAAGAGAATTCAGAAATGTAGACACATACAAAATAAATGTGCACAATCAATATTTTTTGTAAATACATATAACAGCCAGATAGAAGATTCAGTGGGGAAAAAAAGGAGCAAATGTCATTTGTTATGGCATCAAGAGAAACAAAATATATAAGGACAAATAAAACAAGAAATAAGTGAAATACATTTTGAATATTACTAATGGTCACAACAGAGAGTAACAGTTCATGGAAAGACACCACATTCTTGAATAAGAGAAACATCTTAAAGATGTCATTTGGCCCCTAAATAAATTATAAAGTATTTATGATCCAAATAAAAATAGTAGATACTTACTTTGAAACAAGATGTCCTGATTCTAAATTTCATATACAGTCAACCCTTAGTATTATTAGAGGATCAGTTCCAGGGCACTCCTCCTCCCTGTTGATATAAAAACCTACAGACACTCAAGTCCCTTATATAAAACAACATAATATTTATATATGACCTACACACACTATATATATGTTAAATCAAGTCTAGATTGCGTTAATATCAAATACAATGTAAATACTACATAAATAGTAAATACAATGTAAATGCTATGTAAATAGTTGCCAGGTCCAGTACTCTTGCCTGACAAATCCCATGGATGGAGGAGCCTGGTGGGCTGCAGTCCATGGGGTCACAAAGAGTCAAGTTGGATACGACTGAGCGACTTCACTTTCACTTTTCACTTTCATTCATTGGAGAAGGAAATGGCAACCCACTCCAGTGTTCTTGCCTGGAGAATCCCGGGGACAGGGGAGCCTGGTGGGCTGCCGTCTATGGGGTCGCACAGGGTCGGACAATACTGAGGCGACTTAGCAGCAGCAGCAGCAGGTGGCAAATTCAAGTTTTGCTTTTCAGGACTTTCTAGAAGTCTTTTTCCATTCAAGGTTGGTTTCCATTCTGCAGATACATTAACCTCAGGTACAGAAGGATGACTTTAGAGTAAAAGTAAATAGTCATGACATTTCTAAATAGCAGGGGTTAGGAGATAAGCCCCAACAGATATATAATCCAATAATTAAAACAGTGGTAACAGTACATGATGATAAGGAAATGTGTATGCAGAGCACTCTTTAAAGCAGAAATAGTAATCAGAATGGGGAGTGCAATGCTCATTGCAACATTATGTACAGTAGCCTTGTCATGGAAGATATCTAGATGTCCATTGACAGATGAATGGATAAAGAAGTTGTGGTACATATATACAATGGAGCATTACTCAGTCTTTAAAAGGAGCAAATTCAAATCAGTTCTATTAGGGCAGGTGATCCTAGAGCCTGTTATATAGAGTGAAGTAAATCAGAAAGAGAAAAATAAATATATTAACACATAAATACGGAATCTAGAAAAAATGGCACTGATGAACATATTTGCAGGGCAGAAATGGAGATGCAGACAGAAAATATCTTGTGGACATAGCAGGGGAGGGAAGAGGGAGGGACAAATTGAGAGAGTAGCAGTGAAACATGCACTATTATGTGCAAAGTAGATAGCTAGTGGGAAGTTTTGGTATAGCACAGGGAACTCATTCTGGTATGCTGTGACTACCTAGAGGGGTGGGATGGGGTATTCCAATTAAATATATTTGGAGGTGATGGAATTCCAGTTGAGCTATTTCAAATCTTAAAGATGATGCTGTGAAAGTACTGCCCTCAATATGCCAGCAAATCTGGACGACTCAACAGTAGCCACAGGACTGGAAAAGGTCAGTTTTCATTCCAATCCCAAAAAAAGGCAAGACCAAACAAGTTTCAAACTACCACACAATTGCACTCATCTCACATGCTAGCAAAGTAATGCTCAAAATTCTCCAAGCTAGTCTTCAACAGTACATGAGCCGTGAACTTCCAGATGTTCAAGCTGGATTTAGAAAAGGCAGAAGAACCAGAGATCAAATTGCCAACATCTGTTGGATCATCGAAAAAGCAAGAGAGTTCCAGAAAAACATCTACTTCTGCTTTATTGACTATGCCAAAGATTTTGACTGTGTGGATCACAACTGTGGAAAACTCTTAAAGAGATGGGAATACCAGACCACCTGACCTGCCTCTTGAGAAATCTGTATGCAGGTCAGGAAGCAACAGTTAGACCAGGACATGGAAAACAGACTGGTTTCAAATCAGGAAAGGAGTACATCAAGGCTGTATATTGTCACCCTGCTTATTAAACTTATATGCAGAGTATATCATGAGAAACGCTGGGCTGGATGAAGCACAAGCTGGAGTCAAGATTGCTGGGAGAAATATCAATGACCTCAGATATGCAAACGTCACCACCCTTATGGCAGAAAGCAAAGAGGAACTAAAGAGTCTCTTGATGAAAGTGAAAGAGGAGAGTGAAAAAGTTGGCTTAACACTCAACATTGAGAAAACGAAGATCATGGCATCTGGTCCCATCACCTCATGGCAAATAGATGGGGAAACAATGGAAACAGTGACAGTTTATTTTGGGGGGCTCCAAAATCACTGCAGATGCTGACTGCAGCCATGAAATTAAAAGACACTTGCTCCTGGAAGAAAAGCTATGACCAACCTAGACAGCATATTAAAAAGCAGAGACACTACTTTACCAACAAAGGTCCGTCTAGCCAAAGCTATGGTTTTTTCAGTAGTCATGTATGGATGTGAGAGCTGGATTCTAAAGAAAACTGAGCACTGAAGAATTGATGATTTTGAATGGTGATGGTGGAGAATACTCTTGAGAGTCCCTTGGACTGCAGGGAAATCCAACCAGTCTATCCTAAACAAAATCAGTCCTGAATATTCATTGGAAGGACTGATGCTGAAGCTGAAACTCCAATACTTTGGCCACCTGATGTGAAGGACCGACTCATTAGAAATGACCCTGATGATGGGGAAGATTGAAGGTGGGAGGAGAAGGGGCTGACAGAGGATGAGATGTTTGGATGGCATCACTGACTCAGTGGACATGAGTTTGAGTAGGCTCCGGGAGTTGGTGATGGACCAGGAAGTCTGGAGTGCTTCAGTCCATGAGGTCACAAAGAGTCGGACATGACCAAGTGACTGAACTGAACATATATATAAATGAAAAAAAGAATGGGGTGTTTAATGACATTATCACCCAGAGAACCATTCATTCCTGTCCTTTCTCATTTTCTCTTCTTTGGAAATGTGCCACCAGTAAAAGAAATAGGCATAGTTGGTAATGGTTGCTCTCTTGGCCTTAAAACAGCAAACACATTGAAACTTTCACCTGTTAAGTGTAAAAGTCTATAGAAAAAAGCCATCCTCCTCGTTAATTTTTGCATGGTGCAAAAGGTGTGATGCTAGTTAAAGTTACAGCTAATAACTAACTTCAAGTCCCAGTTATTAGGATATAATTTCAGTGATTTTGTAGAATCATGGACACCAAACTACACCTGTGGATGACCTAGGAGTACTTAACCTTCCACATATATCCTTAGCTTACATTTTCAGCAATGTTGAATGGATATTATGTTGTTTCTAAATTCTACTTATATTTTCTTCTCTCAGACCCCAGCTACCAGGCATTTCTCTGGCTTTCTGAGAGCCAAATACTTTCATCAGACAATTTGGTTTTAAGGTGTTTCTTACATAGTTTTACCATTTCAATTTCTGTTACACTTTTAACTTTCCTCTGACCTTTTTTTTCTTTATCTTACCTAAGTCTATATATTATATTCCATCCATCAGTTTCCGAAATTTTCTGAAAACACATTTATATACTTAATCCCCAGTCTCTTATTGTTTATCCCATGTCTTAGTTTATCCCATGTCACTTTTCATAACGAAAATGCCATAGGTTGGGTGGTTTATTCAACATAAATTTATTTCTCCCAATTTTGGAGGATGGAAAGCCCAGTTTCAAGATTCCAGCAAAGTGCCAAGATTAAACTTTCATCCTGAGGCCTCTTCTCTTAAATTGTAGGCAGCTGCCATCTGGCTGTGTGCTCACATGACCTCTTCTTTGGATATGTGGAGAGACTGAGCTACCTGGTGTCTCTTCTTATAGGGACACTAATCCTAATCTTCAGGGCCCCACCTTTATGATCTCATTTAAACTTAATTCAGTAAAGAATCTGCCTGCAATGCAGGAGATCTGTGTTTGATCCCTGGGTTGGAAAGTTTCCCTAGGGAAGGGATGGCTACCCACTTCTTGCCTGGAGAACTCCTTGGAAAGAAGAGCCTGGTGGGCTACAGTCCATGGGATTCCCAAGAGTAGGATACCACTGAGGACTAACACTTTCATTTTTTTCTATTTTTCACCTCCTTAGAAGCTCCATCTCCAAATGTAGCCCCATTGGGGGTTAGTGTTTCAACATATGAATTTGCGAGGGACACAAACATTCAGTGCATAACACTCCATTATTTCATTACAAGTTCTCTGTCTATAACACATTACCTCATAATAAGGCAGACAAAACATAACAACAAGACTAATATTGCATTCCTCCTACAAATCAGATAGTGTCCCCTTTTCTGAAATGAGTTTTGCAAAAATTGTCTTTGTTTAAGTCTATTTCCAGTCAGTTTCTGATAGCTATCTTCTTGATCTTCTTCATGAGACAACCAGTTTCCTCACAAGCCTCAAAATTCTCTTTCCTTTAAGGTTAATTTTGGTTGATTTACACTTTTATTTCTTTGTATTCATGTAATAAATGCGACCAGTCATTTTTCTCCTTTGGCTTCTGTGTCCAGGAAGCTTACCCAGCTGTATCAGTCTTATTTTCACTGTTACTTAGTCATAAAAAAATCTGTGTAGGAATGTTCATCTCTAAGGATATACAAAGAGCTCTTGCTATAAAACAAAACAAAACAAAACCTCTCCAAGTCTGCACACCCAGGACAGTTTCTGAGGCTGCAGTTTACACTCCAATAAATTCAAGGTAACTATATACATTTGTTTACTCGAGTCTAGGTTTGTTGTTTATTCCTGGCATCAACTCCAGCTTAGCATTTGCAGTACTGGCCTCAGATCCATGAGAAAGGAGCTGTGTTCTTCTCCTGGCAGTTTAGAGACTCTGACTTTACATTTCATGAGTTGAGGAGTTATCTGAGACAGGGAAACATGTCCACCTAAAGCTTAAACCTCCTATTCTAATCATCCTGAGAACGCTGGGACCGCAGAGCTTCCTGCCCCCATGGCTTCTGCTCACACTCAGGGACTGCACAAGTCACTTGGCTGGATTCTCCTTTCAGATGATGGATCTGGCCTCTTCTGTGCCCATCGCTAGTCTCAAGGTGTGGCCACAGGAAGGGTATTTACACTAAGAAGTTGAAAGCAGTCAAATGGGCAGGCTGAAATGAACACCTAAACCCACATGTGAAGGAACTGGGATGGCCCAAAAAGGGTCTTCTGGGGGCTGGGGCCCACTTCATGCTGTACCAGCATGTTCCTGAACAAAACTCCAAGAGTCCTAAGAATCCTGAGAAATTGAAATTTGAAATGTATCTTCTTGGGTGTTTTGAGTATTTATGTGTAAAGATACCAAAAGTTACCTAAGAGTGTGTGGCTTCCTTTACAAACTTGGGTTATGTCAAATATATGGGCTTTAATTTGTACCCTTGCCTCAGGCTCCACAGATACTAGGGAAAAGTCTTGGTAATTTTCCTAGAATAAACACTTCTTAGTTTGGATAATGAATTATATGTTCCCTTATTCACTTCTACTCTAAACCTTCCCTGACCTCATTTTAAAAGTAGCTATTAAACGGTTGAACTTTTCTTGTTTTTTTTTTTTCCTTTTGTTTTTTACACATAGATGTTGTTCATGCTTTTATTATGCACCTTAAACCCTACATTTTCCCATTATTTTCAACCAGTCATAAGAATAGTTCTCAGCAATAACCATGAAAACAGCTAGTTTTAATCATGTTATTCTAATAACTCTATTGATAAAATATTATACCTTACAGGTTCTGTGAAGCATGGGCCACTTCTGAAGGTAACAATCTTTGACTTGCTAAATGGAATTGCAGTAGGGTTCCAACAGAAGTCAGGTTTCTTCTGCTGATAAATTTTTAAACCCATATTCATGGCTGTTCTAAAGATCATTGAAAATTCTTTATTTCCTGGCATTAATATAATAAAACATATCTACTGTCTTCCAAACATTGACTTAAACATCAGAGTTTGGGGGAGAGGGGTGGTTCATTGTTCTTTCTCTGGAAGCAAGTGTTCTTAAGCAGAAGTCTTTTTTATTCTAAGGATCTTCCCATTCTCTCCTGAAGAGAAACTGAAAGTTTTCCTCCCTCTGCTTTTGTTCAGCCTCCAAATGTAGATATTATGCATGATAAATAGAAAGAACAAAAAAGACTGATTTCCCTCTCTTTCTGCTGTAGAAATCCACTCACTTCTGTTCCATGTGGACAGATTTGCACTGCCCTTTGTCTTTCTTAAACTTTCCTTCTGCAGCTGTCTGCAGACGTTTCTATATCCCTGACTAAAGCTAACGGAGACTTAGTACACTGCATGGCCAAAATACTTTATTGAATTGCTGCTACTGCCAATCCTGTGCAGACACTTACACCCCACTAAGATGCTCACAGGTCATTTCTGCATGGTAGGCTCTTTGTTTCATGCCTCCTCGCTACCTCTGGCTCTCTGAACAGCGTAACAACTGCAGAGACTTCCTTTTCCCCTACTCTTCCTGCCCAATCAGACAGCATTATTGTGTTAGTCAGCCAGTCGTGTCTGGCTCTTTGTGACCCCATGGACTATAACCCACCAGAATCTTCTGTCTATGGCATTCTCCAGGCAAGAACACTGGAGTGGGTTGCCATTTCCTCCTCCATCTGTTACTTTGTTTGCTATATTAGACTCCTTCCTCTATATTATAAGAATTTGGTACATAGTAGGAACTCAACAAATAATGGTTTCTCTTCCCTTGTCTATTAAGAAATATATTTGATTCTGTCACAATTAAAATAAATAAATTTAAATTAAAACACACACACAGACAAAAAAAGAAATATATTTGTATCAGTAAAGCAAATGTGATCCTCAGTTTATCAATAAAATTGAGCCTTTGTAAACCTATGTCAATGTCATACTGTTTACAAAATATAAATTTAGACTAGAAATCAGCATCAGTATTTGATACTAAAAACAGTATCAACTGTTCATAACAAAAAGAGACAATACAGAAAAAAATATTTTAGAAGAAAGCCCCTCAGAAGACTTGTTACCATCATTTGATAATCAGGGTTTGGGAGAAGAATCTCAAATAAGAGAGCTGAAAGGCAAAGACATGGTTTTAAAATACGTTGACTGTGTTTGTCACTCAGTCATATCCAATTCTTGGCTTCCAAAATAAGGAATTGGCAAAAATTCTTTTGTAAAATGTTCCACCTACAAATTAGGAACACTTTTTTTTCCTGGCAGTCTATTGTCTTTTCTATCTCATGATGAAAGTAGATGCATCCTTTCATACTCTGATTATTTCCTCTTTGAGCACTCAGTCATCAGGAGCTGAAATAGAAAGGATCCTTTGTTGTTCTTTTCATTCAACTGATCTCAAATGGTGGCCAGAGCAGGTCTCATTGGCTGCTGACTCTCTACAGCCATGCCCAGTAAGGTCAGAACACAGACCCAAAATGTGGAACAAGTGGAAGTCACGACTCTGAACTGTGCTCCGTAACCTTTACCTGTTTATGTGATCTTTGAGTATCCATTTCCTCAAATGAGCTAGCAGTGACAAGACAAAAACCTCACCCTTTCTAAAAGGTTCTAAAGAATCCAGAGGTGTCAGTTAAGACATAAAGTGACAGGTAAAGATGTGCAAAGCTTGTGAAAAGTAACTGTAAATTATAATGAATATGAAGGTCTTGTACGATTAAGCAGGAAAATATGTAGTACTGCTGTAATTTCCAGGAAACTCTCAAATCAGCACTGCTTTAACCATCCCAGGCTTTAGGTCACAAGGCACCCTGAGGGAGAACAATCTATTCTATGGCTTTCGGACCACATTTGATTCACATCCTGTCTCCTATGTTGTTTTACAATGTATTATATTTATCAGATTAAAAAGTAAGTGTATTTTACATGGGCTAAAAATCACACATCGTGCAAGGTTTCTATTCCCCTGAGGTAATGTATGTGGATAGAATTCAGGGTATGCATGAATTCAGATGCACAGAACTACATTTAATTTCTTTAACTGCTGGATGACATTTTTTTTTAAGTTTTATTTATTTATTTTTAAAATTTTATTTTATTTTTAAACTTTACAAATTCTATTAGTTTTGCAAAATATCAAAATGAATCCACCACAGGTATACATGTGTTCCCCATCCTGAACCCTCCTCCCTCCTCCCTCCCCATACCGTCCCTCTGGGTCGTCCCAGTGCACTAGCCACAAGCATCCAGTATCGTGCATCGAACCTGGACTGGCAACTCGTTTCATACATGATATTTTACATGTTTCAATGTCATTCTCCCAAATCTTGCCACCCTCTCCCTCTCCCACAGAGTCCATAAGACTGTTCTATACATCAGTGTCTCTTTTGCTGTCTCATACACAGGGTTATTGTTAGCATCTTTCTAAATTCCATATATATGTGTTAGTATACTGTATTGGTGTTTTTCTTTCTGGCTTACTTCACTCTGTATAATAGGCTCCAGTTTCATCCACCTCATTAGAACTGATTCAAATGTATTCTTTTTAATGGCTGAGTAATACTCCATTGTGTATATGTACCACTGCTTTCTTATCCATTCATCTGCTGATGGGCATCTAGGTTGCTTCCATGTCCTGGCTATTATAAACAGTGCTGCGATGAACATTGGGGTACACGTGTCTCTTTCCCTTCTGGTTTCCTCAGTGTGTATGCCCAGCAGTGGGGTTGCTGGATCATAAGGCAGTTCTATTTCCAGTTTTTTAAGGAATCTCCACACTGTTCTCCATAGTGGTTGTACTAGTTTGCATTCCGACCAACAGTGTAAGAGGGTTCCCTTTTCTCCACACCCTCTCCAGCATTTATTGCTTGTAGACTTTTGGATCACAGCCATTCTGACTGGTGTGCAATGGTACCTCATAGTGGTTTTGATTTGCATTTCTCTGATAATGAGCGATGTTGAGCATCTTTTCATGTGTTTGTTAGCCATCTGTATGTCTTCTTTGGAGAAATGTCTATTTAGTTCTTTGGCCCATTTTTTGATTGGGTCATTTATTTTTCTGGAGTTGAGCTGTAGGAGTTGCTTGTATATTTTTGAGATTAGTTGTTTGTCAGTTGCTTCATTTGCTATTATTTTCTCCCATTCTGAAGGCTGCCTTTTCACCCTGCTAATAGTTTCCTTTGATGTGCAGAAGCTTTTAAGGTTAATTAGGTCCCATTTGTTTATTTTTGCTTTTATTTCCAATATTCTGGGAGGTGGGTCATAGAGGATCCTGCTGTGATGTATGTTGGAGAGTGTTTTGCCTATGTTCTCCTCTAGGAGTTTTATAGTTTCTGATCTTACGTTTAGATCTTTAATCCATTTTGAGTTTATTTTTGTGTATGGTGTTAGAAAGTGTTCTAGTTTCATTCTTTTACAAGTGGTTGACCAGATTTCCCAGCACCATTTGTTAAAGAGATTGTCTTTAATCCATTGTATATTCTTGCCTCCTTTGTCCAAGATAAGGTGTCCATATGTGCGTGGATTTATCTCTGGGCTTTCTATTTTGTTCCGTTGATCTATATTTCTGTCTTTGTGCCAGTACCATACTGTCTTGATGACTGTGGCTTTGTAGTAGAGCCTGAAGTCAGGCATGTTGATTCCTCCAGTTCCGTTCTTCTTTCTCAAGATAGCTTTGGCTATTCGAGGTGTTTTGTATTTCCATACAAATTATGAAATTATTTGTTCTAGCTCTGTGAGGAATACCGTTGGTAGCTTGATAGGGATTGCATTGAATCTATAAATTGCTTTGGGTAGTATACTCATTTTCACTATATTGATTCCTCCCATCCATGAACATGGTATATTTCTCCATCTATTAGTGTCCTCTTTGATTTCTTTCACCAGTGTTTTATAGTTTTCTATATATAGGTCTTTAGTTTCTCTAGGTAGATATATTCCTAAGTATTTTATTCTTTCCATTGCAATGGTGAATGGAATTGTTTCCTTAATTTCTCTTTCTGTTTTCTCATTATTAGTGTATAGGAATGCAAGGGATTTCTGTGTGTTTATTTTATATCCTGCAACTTTACTATAATCATTGATTAGTTCTAGTAATTTTCTGGTGGAGTCTTTAGGGTTTTCTATGTAGAGGATCATGTCATCTGCAAAAAGTAAGAGTTTTACTTCTTCTTTTCCAATTTGGATTCCTTTTATTTCTTTTTCTGCTCTGATTGCTGTGGCTAAAACTTCCACAACTCTGTTGAATAGTAATGGTGAAAGTGGGCACCCTTGTCTTGTTCCTGACTTTAGAGAGAATGCTTTCAATTTTTCACCATTGAGGATAATGTTTGCTGTGGGTTTGTCATATATAGCTTTTATTATGTTGAGGTATGTTCCTTCTATTCCTGCTTTCTGGAAAGTTTTTATCATAAATGGATGTTGAATTTTGTCAAAGGCTTTCTCTGCATCTCTTGAGATAATCATATAGTTTTTATTTTTCAATTTGTTAGTGTGGTGTATTACATTGATTGATTTGCAGATATTGAAGAATCCTCGCATCCCTGGGATAAAGCCCACTTGGTCATGGTGTATGATCTTTTTAACGTGTTGTTGGATTCCGATTTCTAGAATTTTGTTAAGGATTTTTGCATCTATGTTCATCAGTGATATTGGCCTGTAGTTTTCTTTTTTTGTGGGATCTTTGTCAGGTTTTGGTATTAGGGTGATGGTGGCCTCATAGAATGAGTTTGGAAGTTTACCTTCCTCTGCATTTTTCTGGAAGAGTTTGAGCAGGATAGGTGTTAGCTCTTCTCTAAATTTTTGGTAGAATTCAGCTGTGAAGCCGTCTGAACCTGGGCTTTTGTTTGCTAGAAGATTTTTGATTATAGTTTCAATTTCCATGCTTGTGATGGATCTGTTAAGATTTTCTATTTCTTCCTGGTCCAGTTTTGGAACGTTGTACTTTTCTAAGAATTTGTCCATTTCTTCCAAGTTGTCCATTTTATTGGCATATAATTGTTGATAGTAGTCTCTTATGATCCTTTGTATTTCTGTGTTGTCTGTTGTGATCTCTCCAGTTTCATTTCTAATTTTATTGATTTGATTTTTCTCCCTTTGTTTCTTGATGAGTCTGGCTAATGGTTTGTCAATTTTATTTATCCTTTCAAAGAACCAGCTTTTGGCTTTGTTGATTTTTGCTATGGTCTCTTTTGTTTCTTTTGCATTTATTTCTGCCCTAATTTTTAAGATTTTTTTTCCTTCTACTAACCCTGGGGTTCTTCATTTCTTCCTTTTCTAGTTGCTTTAGGTGTAGAGTTAGGTTATTTATTTGACTTTTTTCTTGTTTCTTGAGGTATGCCTGTATTGCTATGAACTTTCCCCTTTGGACTGCTTTTACACTGTCCCACAGGTTTTGGGTTGCTGTGTTTTCATTTTCATTCGTTTCTATGCAAATTTTGATTTCTTTTTTTGATTTCTTCTGTGATTTGTTGGTTATTCAGCAGTGTGTTGTTCAGCCTCCATATGTTGGAATTTTTAATAGTTTTTCTCTTGTAACTGAGATCTAATCTTACTGCATTGTGGTCAGAAAAGATGCTTGGAATGATTTCAGTTTTTTTGAATTTACCAAGGCTAGATTTATGGCCCAGGATGTGATCTATCTTGGAGAAGGTTCCATGTGTGCCTGAGAAAAAGGTGAAATTCATTGCTTTGGGATGAAATGTCCTATAGATATCAATTAGGTCTAACTGGTCTACTGTATCGTTTAAAGTTTGTGTTTCCTTGTTAATTTTCTGTTTAGTTGATCTATCCATAGGTGTGAGTGGGGTATTAAAGTCTCCCATTATTATTGTGTTATTGTTAATTTCTCCTTTCATACTTGTTAGCATTTGTCTTACATACTGTGGTGCTCCCGTGTTGGGTGCATATATATTTATAATTGTTATGTCTTCTTCTTGGATTGATCCTTTGATCATTATGTAGTGACCATCTTTGTCTCTTTTCACAGCCTTTGTTTTAAAGTCTATTTTATCTGATATGAGTATTGCTACTCCTGCTTTCTTTTGGTCCCTATTTGCATGGAAAATCTTTTTCCAGCCCTTCACTTTCAGTCTGTATGTGTCCCCTGTTTTGAGGTGGGTCTCTTGTAGACAACATATGTAGGGGTCTTGTTTTTGTATCCACTCAGCCAGTCTTTGTCTTTTGGTTGGGGCATTCAACCCATTTAAGTTTAAGGTAATTACTGATAAGTATGATCCTGTTGCCATTTACTTTATTGTTTTGAGTTCGAATTTATACACCATTTTTGTGTTTCTCTCTAGAGAATATCCTTTAGTATTTGTTGGAGAGCTGGTTTGGTGGTGCAGAATTCTCTCAGCTTTTGCTTGTCTGAAAAGCTTTTGATTTCTCCTTCATACTTGAATGAGATCCTTGCTGGGTACAATAATCTGGGCTGTAGGTTATTTTCTTTCATCATTTTAAGTATGTCTTGCCATTCCCTCCTGGCTTGAAGAGTTTCTATTGAAA
Organism: Bos javanicus; assembly: GCF_032452875.1. NCBI lineage: Eukaryota > Metazoa > Chordata > Mammalia > Artiodactyla > Bovidae > Bos > Bos javanicus. The sequence goes on from NC_083869.1 coordinate 9,155,189, forward strand.
GATCAGCTGTTATCCTTATGGGAATTCCCTTGTGTGTTATTTGTTGTTTTTCCCTTGCTGCTTTTAATATTTGTTCTTTGTGTTTGATCTTTGTTAATTTGATTAATATGTGTCTTGGGGTGTTTCGCCTTGGGTTTATCCTGTTTGGGACTCTCTGGGTTTCTTGGACTTGGGTGATTATTTCCTTCCCCATTTTAGGGAAGTTTTCAACTATTATCTCCTCAAGTATTTTCTCATGGTCTTTCTTTTTGTCTTCTTCTTCTGGGACCCCTATGATTTGAATGTTGTAGCGTTTAATATTGTCCTGGAGGCCTCTGAGATTGTCCTCATTTCTTTTAATTCGTTTTTCTTTTATCCTCTCTGATTCATTTATTTCTGCCATTCTATCTTCTAATTCACTAATCCTATCTTCTGCCTCTGTTATTCTACTATTTGTTGCCTCCAGAGTGTTTTTAATTTCATTTATTGCATTATTCATTATATATTGACTCTTTTATTTCTTCTAGGTCCTTGTTAAACCTTTCTTGCACCTTCTCAATCCTTGTCTCCAGGCTATTATCTGTGATTCCATTTTGATTTCAAGGTTTTGGATCAATTTCACTACGATTATTCGGAATTCTTTGTCAGGTAGATTCCCTATCTCTTCCTCTTTTGTTTGGTTTGGTGGGCATTTATCCTGTTCCTTTATCTGCTGGGTATTCCTCTGTCTCTTCATCTTGTTTAAATTGCTGGTTTTGGGGTGTCCTTTCTGTATTCTGGCAGTTTGTGGAGTTCTCTTTATTGTGGCGTTCCCTCGCTGTGTATGGGTTTGTACAGGTGGCTTGTCAAGGTTTCCTGGTTAGGGAAGCTTATGTTGGTGTTCTGGTGGGTGGAGCTGCATTTCTTCTCTCTAGAGTGCAATGAAGTGTCCAGTAATGAGTTATGAGATGTCTATGGTTTTGGGGTGACTTTGGGCAGCCTGTATCTTGAAGCTCAGGGCTGTGTTCCTTTGTTGCTGGAGAATTTGCTTGGTATGTCTTGCCCTGGAACTTGTTGGCCCTTGTGTGGTACTTGGTTTCAGTGTCGGTATGGAGGCGTTTGATGAGCTCCTGTCAATTAATGTTCTTTGGAGTCAGGAGTTCCCTGGAGTCAGGGTTTGGATTTAAGCCTCCTGCTTCCAGTTATTGGTCTTATTTTTACAGTAGTTTCAAAACTTCTTCTATACAGCACCATTGATAAAATATCTACATTAAAGATGAAAAGTTTCTCTACCATGAGGGCCACCCAGAGAGGTTCACAGCTTTACATGGAGAAAAGAAGAGGGAGGAGGGAGTTAGAGGTGACCCGAATGAGATGAGGTGGAATCAATAGTGGAGAGAGTGGGCTAGCCAGTAATCACTTTCTTGTGTGCACTCCACAACTGGACTGCTCAGAGATGTTCACGGAGTTATACAGAGAAGAGAAGATGGAGGAAGGACACAGAGGTGGCCAGAAGGATAAAAGGGGGAATGAAAAGGAGGGAGACAGATCCAGCCAGTAATCAGTTCCCTAAGTGGTCTCCACCATCTGGAACACACAGAAATTCACAGAGTTGGGTAGAGTAGAGAGGGGTTAGGGAGGAGACACAGGTGACCTGGTGGAGAAAAAGGAGAGTCCAAAGGGAGAGAGAGCAGTTAAGCCAGTAATCTCGTTCCCTAGTAAAAAATGGGTACTGAAGATTGGGTTCTTAAAGGTACTAAATTGGTAACAAATACATAAAAGCAAAAATTAAAAATCTAGAGTAGAGTTTGGAATTTTAAAAATACGATGTTAAAGAAAAGAAGAAGGAAAAGAAAGAGAGAAAAAACGAACAAACAAAAACAAACAAGGTTGCGAAAATTATAAAGAAAATATAGGTACAAAATAGTTAACTAATACCAAAAAGCAAAAGTTAAAAATCTAGAGTAGAGTTTGGAATTTCAGATATACAGTGTTATATAAAAGAAGAAGAGAAAGAAACAGAGGGGAAAAAAAGTCACAGAAATTATAAAAAAAACTACAGGTACAAAATTGATAACAAATACCAAAAAGCTAAAATTAAAAATCTAGAGTAGAGTTGGGAATTTCAAAAATACAATGTTAAAAAAAGAAGAAGAAGAAAAAAAAACCAAGGTCAAAAAATTATAAAAAATATATACATGAAGTTTGCTGAAGGAAAAAAAATAGGGTCCTTTTTTTTTTTTTTGCAAAGTAATAGGTTATAAAAGTGAAAATTAGAGGAATAAAAGAGGACTTAAAATTTTTTTTAAAAATTAAAAAAAAGAAAGAAAGAATGAATGATCGTAAAAATAGTAAAAATATATCGAGGACTTTCTCTGGTTTTGTTGTGAATATTGTGGGTTCAGCTCATTTTTGGCTAGTTCCTTGGTCCGACTTTTATTTCTCAAGATCTATAGGCCCCTTCCTATGTAGTCTGTAGTAACCACAGGGTTTTAATCTATTGCCTATAGCTTCCAAGGCGGTTCCCTCTGTTATAGCTTCTTGTGTTTGGTGGACTCTTCAGTGTCTGGTTTCGGCCCTGACACAAAGGGGACGGTGGAGGACACTTTTTCTTTTTTTTCTTTTTAGGCTCACTTGTTCAGTCACGCCATGGGGAGGGAGGGAGGGATGCTGCAAACAAGTAACACTGGCGTGTGCTCGCAGTGCCTCAGCCACACTGGGTCTGCCCCCACTCATGGCGTGTGTAGCCTCCCTGCCCACACCGCTCAGGCTCTAGGTTGTTCCGCCGGGAACCATCCGAGGCCAGCCCTGGGCTGCCTGCACCTCCCAGGTCCAAGCCGCTCAGGTTCAGGCACTCGGGTAGTCCTCAGAGGCGCAGACTCTGTTGGGCCTGCATTTTGTGCCCTTCCCAGGTCCAAGCAGCTCAGGTGATGAGGTGTTTAGCGAGCGCGATTGCTGCGATTTATCGCCTCCCCAATGCTCAGTTATCTAGGTGTACAACCGGCGCACCTTCTCAGGGAGATGTTGACCGTCCAGACCCCCCAAGAAGTTTTAGTTAGCAAAGAAGCCTGCTTACACTTTTATAGATAATGTCTCTCTGGGGCTGCAATTGCCCCCTTCCAGCTCTGGCTGCCTGTCACCGGAGGGGGAAGGTCTGCAGCCAGCTATCTCTGTTCAGTCCTTTGTTCCGTGCGTGGGCCTGGCAGTGTCTTAGGTTAGGGCTGGCTTTTCGCGTGGTAGATATCCCACAGTCTGGTTTGCTAGCCCAGATTATTTCACTCAGATAGCACTCAGGGTTTTCAGGCCAGGTCCTTACTTTAAGCGATGCAGCCCGGGCTGCACCTCCCTGCCCAGCTCCCGCTTGCTAATGGCGTGTGCAGGTGTCTGCGCTGCTTCTCCGCTGGGAGACTTACCGTAGGTCTCACTATCTATGAGTTTTAATTGTTTATTTATTTTTTCTCCCTGTTATGTTGCCCTCTGTGCTTCCAAAGTTCGGCACAGATTCGGCAGTGAGGTTTCCTGATATTTGGAAACTTCTCTCTTTTTAAGACTCCCTTCCCGGGACGGAACTCTGTCCCTCCCTTGTCTCTTTTTTTGTCTTTTATATTTTTTCCTACCTCCTTTCGAAGACTTGGGTTGCTTTTCTGGGTGCCTGATGTCCTCTGCCGGCATTCAGAAGTTGTTTTGTGGAATTTACTCAGCTTTTAAATGCTCTTTTGATGAATTTGTGGGGGAGAAAATGTTCTCCCTGTCCTACTCCTCCGCCATCTTGGCTCCTCTCCCCTGGATGACATTTGATATCTCCTTCAATTAGGAATGTAGGCATACACCAAAATAGCATTAGTGATATCTGTGACTTTGTCACCAATATAAATCACAGATCCAGTCATATCACATTGTGATTGTTGCAGATATTTGGAAATAATATTTTGATCATCAATATTTTGAAACTATATAGTTACTAGATTGCCCTTGGATCTTCTTAAATTTATTAATAAAGAAACATGTGTATTCTGGAATCACAAATTTGTCTTTAATATTTGGATAACTAAATCTTAATATACCTATTTTTTGTACTCGATATATTGTATTTCAAATATTTAAAAGTATTATTCTGAAAAAAGACACTTTACCATACTGTAAAAGAGGTCAAAAAATACACAAAATAGTGAAATGCCATAGTTTAGAAGAGCAGTAGTTGACAAAAATTGAGCTTGTATCAGAATCCCAGAGAGCCCCATCTCCAGACCTTTTGATTCGGTCAGTCTGGGGGGACCAGAGAATCTGCATTTCAAACAAGTTCCCAGGTGATGCTGATTCAATTGGTCCAAGGACTACACTTTTTAAATGAATGTAGCAGCATTACTGGGAAGAAAGGATGCGTAGCTCTTAAATCAAAACAAATCAATTGCTTAAAAATATTATAAGGATTTTGTTGATGAACAGTTCAGAAAAACTTGAAAATCACAGACATTAAAGAAATGCATAAATGAATTTTCTTGCTATCAGTTAGTTCAGTCACTCAGTTGTGTCCAACTCTTTGCAACCCCATGAACCGCAGCCTGCCAGGCCTCCCTGTCCATCACCAGCTCCCTGAGTCCACCCAAACCCATGTCCACTGAGTCAGTGATGCCATCCAACCATCTCATCCTCTGTTGTCCCCTTCTCCTCTGCCCTCAGTCTTTCCCAGCACCAGGGTCTTTTCAAATGAATCAGCTCTTTGCATGAAGTGGCCAAAGTATTGGAGTTTCACCTTCAACATCAGTTCTTCCAGTGAACACCCAGGACTGATCTCCTTTAGGATGGGCTGGTTGGATCTCCTTGCTGTCCAAGGGACTCTCAAGAGTCTTCTCCAACACCACAGTTCAAGAGCATCAATTCTTCGGCATGCAGCTTTCTTTATAGTCCAACTCTCACATCCATACATGACCACGGGAAAAACCATAGGCTTGACTAGATGGACCTTTGTTGACAGAGTAATGTATCTGCTTGTTAATATCCTAAGTTGGTCCTAACTTTCCTTCCAAGGAGTAAGTGTCTTTTAATTTCATGGCTGCAGTCAGCATCGGCAGTGATTTTGGAGCCCTGCCAAAATAAAGTCTGCCACTGTTTCCACTGTTTCCCCATCTATTTCCCATGAAGTGATGGGATCAGATGTCATGAGCTTTGTTTTCTGAATGTTGAGCTTTAAGCCAGCTTTTTCACTCTCCTCTTTTACTTTCATCAAGATACTTTTTAGTTCTTCACTTTCTGCCATAAGGGCGGTGTCATCTGCAGGTTATTGATATTTCTCCTGGCAATCTTGATTCTAGCATTTGCTTCCTCCAGCCCAGCGTTTCTCATGATGTACTCTGCATGTAAGTTAAATAAGTAGGGTGACAATACACAGCCTTGAAGTACTCCCTTTCCTATTTGGAACCAGTCTATTGTTCCATGTCCAGTTCTAACTATTACTTCCTGACCTGCAGGTTTCTCAAGAGACAGGTCAGGTGGTCTGGTATTCCCAGATTTCAGAATTTTCCACAGTTTATTGTGATCCACACAGTCAAAAGCTTTGGCATAGTCAATAAAGCAGAAATAGATGCTTTTCTGGATCTCTCTTGCTTTTTCCATGATCCAGAGGATGTTGGCCATTTGATTTCTGGTTCCTCTGCCTTTTCTAAAACCAGCTTGAACATCTGGAAGTTCACGGTTCATGTATTGCTGAAGCCTGGCTTGGAGAATTTTGAGCATTACTTTGCTGCTGTGTAAGATGAGTGCAATTGTGTGGTAGTTTGAGCATTCTTTGGCATTGTCTTTCTTTGGTATTGGAATGAAAACTGACCTTTTCCAGTCCTGTGGCCACTGCTGAGTTTTCCAAATTTGCTGGCATATTGACTGCAGCCCTTTCACAACATCATCCTTTAGGATTTGAAATAGCTTAAGTGGAATCCCGTCGCATCCACTACCTTTGTTCGTAGTGATGCTTTCTAAGACCCACTTGACTTCACATTCCAGGATGTTTCTTGCTATCAGAGCACAGCAAATCCACTGTATGAAAATTTATATCTTAAACAGCAGGTTTCCTATCATAACAATATCAATATAAATCAGTGGGAAATATCAACACCATTATCAAAGATAAAATGCATTTTTACTTGAATCAAAGAAAGAAATCTGCAAGTTAAGATGTATTCGGTAATGTATATCCTTCAAAACTCAGTGTCATATCTGAGTGATGAATGATCCATTGTAAGGATACAGAACTCATTCTATCCCTTATTCCTACCCAGGCCACTTTTCAGAAACCTATCCAAGACAGGAAAATTTTAAAACCAATTATGAAACTTAATATAAACTAATGAATAGTGAAGGGATCTTTACATCTATAATTCATTTAAATTCTGAAGGTTGACTTTCTATTTATAATTCAGAGTTAGTCTTGCTCCAAATTAGATTAACTGTCTCTGGAGTCTAATTTCCTCTTGAGCATGTCCATCTCAGGCAAAGGTATTTTTAAAAGTTGTGTGGTGATAAACTCTTGTTTTACAGCCTCTTCTCCTTGTGACTATAGATTTTTAAGTAATATTAGCTACTGAGTTATATGTGTGTTGATGGATTAGGCTATCTATTTAGCAACTCTTCATAGCAAAAGGAAAAAACAGATACACGAAGAATGAAAGGAAAAAAAGATGGTGCGACTGCAAATCAATATACGTGGTATTCTCTATACACTATGTTCTAGAAATTCGTGTCCAGCCCAGAATTCTAACATCATTCCACATTCTCCTGGACCCAATGTACACAAGCTCTTTGTCTATACAACCATTTCATTCAGATTTAACTTACACATTAAAAGAGAAGGTAATATTTGACTGAGTATAGAGGGAGCTAGAGTGAGAAAAAATATGAGGGACTAGCCTTAATGGATGTTAAAGGAAATGTGTACACTCAAACAATACTCCCAGGATGGTGGATAGTTTTCAGACCTCAGAGTGAAGATACATCAATAAATATGTGGGAAAATCAGCAAGAAAAAAGTTTAGTAAATTCAAATAAGTCCTAACAAATTTGAATGCAAGAATTTAGAATTTGAGAATCCCAAGTAGAAAATTAGATTTCTTAAAGGATAAGACCAGAGTCATATCACTGTTAAACATGATTTTTTACTGACAAAAGAAGCAACAAGGAAAATTATAGAAATACAGATGCTAAACTATAAAGAAAAATTACTTCTTTGTTTCCTTTTTGTCAAAATAAATGAAAGTTTACTTTAGCATTCAAGATCTCTAACACATTCCAAGATTATTCTAGCTCAGAGAACAAGCATCTTGGGAAAAGCATTAGTAGAATTATTATCACCTCTAATAGTTTCAAGTGTTTGAGAGAGGATGAACTTATTAAGTAGTAAATAATAATAGCCCATCACTTGATTAATTTGATGTCATTCTCTTTCTTGTCAAAAGTAAGAAGAAGATAATGTAGCTCTGAAATTTGCATCACTAATGGCTGGGGTTAGTCATCATTTGACTCTTGGCAGTCCCTTGGAATACAAAGAGAGCAAACCAGTCGATCCTAAAGGATATCAGTCCTGAGTATTCATTGGAAGGACTGAGGCTAAAGCTGAAGCTCCAATACTTTGGCCACCTGATGCGAAGAGTCAACTCATTAGAAAAGACCCTGATGCTGGGAAAGATTGAATGTAGGAGGAGAAGGGGATGACAGAGGATGAGATGGTTGGATGGCATCACTGATTCAATGCACATGAGTTTCAGCAAACTCCATGATATAGTGAAGAGCAGGGAAGTCTGCGTGCTGTAGTCCATGGGGTCGCAAAGAGTCATACATCACTGAGCAACTGAACAACAAGAAGTTCATAGTTTCCCTTTTTCTTGTCAATGGGATCCACTTTTTAGAGTGATTGCTTTCCTTGAAATAAAGAGATACTTTGTCAGAAAGGGAGAAAAATTTCAGTGTTGCTGAAAAGATTTTGATTGTGAGATTAAAAAAAATCTTAATAAATCTAATAAAAATCACTGAAACTGCTAGAGGGATTTTAGAATACAGGGCCCCTATGGGAAACGGGAAACTGAGGTTTTCCAAGTAACTGATCTTGGGAGCAAGCACATTAAAGGAGTTTTAGAAAATCAATGGTTTTTCTGGATGCCTGGTAAAAATTTATGGGAAATGCATAATATAAGAAAACAAATTATATGAAAAGATGGAGGGAGTGGTGAGGAGCTTTAAAGGAGAAGCAGGCTGGGTCATGTAGTGTTCAGCTGCACAGAATTCTAGTTACAAAGGTCACAATGCTCATTCTAGTTCTGTCATTTTCTACCGTAGAACACTTTGATTAACTTGGATTATACCTTTTTAGGTCTTTTCCTCAGCAAGAAGGCAAGAATAGCAACTTTTGGACTGTGTATGGATCAAATTGGTTAAGGTTTTTATGTCTGGTGGGGTGCTAAGAACTGGAGTCTACTTCAATGAATATAATTTTAGGATTAAGCTTGGTGAATAGCTAATAGTGTACTGTGTATTTTGCTGGACACTTTATCTTATATTATTAATATTATTTATTAATATTATATTATATTATTATAATAATATTATATATAATATATAAATAATATTATTAATTAAAATTAATAAATATTAATAAATAACTAAAATTAAAAATAATGTTAATATTATTTATATATTTTATTATACATAAATAATAATATTATTTATATATTTTAATTTTTATTTATTTTATTATTTTCATTTATTTATAAATATTATTTATAAAATAATTTATTAATTATTATTAATAGTTATTATGGGTGCATGCTCAGTTGTTTCAGTTGTGTCTGCCTCTTTGTGACCCCATGGATTGGAGACTGCCAGGCTCTTTTGTCCATGAAATTTTCCTGGCAAGAATATTCCAGTGGGTTACCATGTCCTCCTCCAAAGGATCTTCCTGACCTGAGAATCAAACGTGCATCTCCTGCAAGCAGATTCTTTACCACTGAGCCATGGGAAGCCCTAATAATTACTATGTGTGCTGTGTGTATTAGTCTTCAGTGGTGTCCAACTCTGCAGCCACATGAACTGTAGCCCACAAGGCTCCTCTGTCCATGGGATTCCCCAGGCAAGAATACTGGAGTGGGTTGACATTCCCTTCTCCAGGGAATATTCCTGACCCAGGGATCAAACATGGTTCTCCTGCATTGCAGGCAGGTTCTTTACCTTCTTAGCCACCAGGGAAGCTCAAATAATTACTATATCAAAATTAAAGTTGTCAAACTCTTTCTTAGCTATTTATTTCATATTAGTTCATTTCCTCTTAATTCAAAACTCTGTGAGATAGGCATTATAATTTAATAATTATAATTATTATTTAATTATAAACTAAGCTATAGTTTCAGTTCAGTTCAGTTCAGTCACACAGTTGTGTCCAACTCTTTGCAACCCCATGAATCGCAGCACGCCAGGCCTCCCTGTCCATCACCAACTCCCAGAGTTCACTCAAACTCACATCCATCAAGTCAGTGATGCCATCCAGCCATCTCATCCTCTGTCGTCCCCTTCTCCTCCTGCCCCCAATCCCTCCCAGCATCAGAGTCTTTTCCAATGAGTCAACTCTTCTCATGAGGTGGCCAAAGTACTGGAGTTTCAGCTTCAGCATCATTCCTTCCAAAGAACACCCAGGGCTGATCTCCTTCAGAATGGACTAGTTGGATCTCCTTGCAGTCCAAGGGACTCTCAAGAGTCTTCTCCAACACCACAGTTCAAAAGCATCAATTCTTCGGTGCTCAGCTCTCTTCACAGTCCAACTCTCATGTCCATACATGACCACTGGAAAAACCATAGCCTTGACTAGATGGACCTTTGTTGGCAAAGTAATGTCTCTGCTTTTCAATATGCTATCTAGATTGGTCATAACTTTCCTCCCAAGGAGTAAGCATCTTTTAATCTCATGGCTGCAGTCACCATCTGCAGTGATTTTGAAGCCTAAAAAAATAAAGTCTGACACTGTTTCCCCATCTATTTTCCATGAAGTGATAGGATCAGACTGTGAAATTGTGGATAAATTAAGTCATTTGTCTAAAAGTTATGTGGTCATAAATTTGAAAGTGAAGGATTATATCTAGTGCCAGACTTTCATACTGTCTACAACTGGATGTGTCATTTGTTTTTAGAGATCAATAGTTAAAATATGAAAAGAACATTTGTGTTTCTAATTGACGAATTAAAAAATTTACTTATGCAAATCCTGTTTTCTATAGGAACTGTAGATACTGATGTGTGACTATTGATAATGGGTGAGTGGTGAGGATGACTGGGAGAATTTTTTTGTAGAATTGTCATTTCAAGTAATCAGGTATTTGGTAAGCCTTTGGATAGAAATTCCCATTTTGATCAAACTAAATCTTATTTAGTTCATGCTTTTGATTCATCAAAAGGAGGTTATGTATCAGATATTAGATAGCTCTATAATATTAGAAGCTCTATAATGAAATGCATCTTTAATAGAAATGTCATTCTTAGTAAGAGGATTGCAGTGTAAAACCTGAATGTAACTATGATGGCCTACCCATAATGGACTATTTGGCTAACAAAATTATTGTTGCTGCAGAAATCTCCTTATTTCACTGCGATGGCAACCCTCTTCAGTATTCTTGCCTGGAGAATCCCATGGGCAGAGGGGCCTGGTCAGCTACAGTCCATGGCGTCGCAAACAGCTGGACACAACTGAGTGACTTGCACTTTGACATACAATGTGACACATATGGCTGATAACTGTGTGCCAAGCAAGCACACAGAATACCTTTGAAAATGCTTATTAAATGACTAAATGAATAGATTAATTAAAATGTTTCACACTTACTGCTCTTACCAATGACACGAATATCCTCTTACTTCTCAGTCTCCCAACTGTTGTGTGAAAAGTTGAATTTTTTAAACTCTAAGTTTTATGATGTTTTTGATGTTTTTGTTTCCTTACCTACTTTTCTGATCAGTTTTTCCCTGTCACCTTTACTGACTGTTCCTCTTCTACACATGTCAGAAGTGCAAGCTTTTACAGGTTGGCCTTAATTACCTTCTTCAGTCATAATCATTCTCTCTAAGTGACCCCAATTAGCATCATGGCTTCAACTATTCTATTTATACTGAAGAAATAGAAAAGGGGAGAGGGAAGGTGTTAAAGAGAAAGATAGAAACACAGAAGGAAGGAAAGAAGGAATGGAGGTGGGGAGGAAGGAAGGAAAAGAGATAAAGAAAGAAAGAGGAAGAGAGGAAGTAAAAAAAAGAGGGAGGAAGGGAGGGAGGGAAACCGGCTAGTGCAAAGAGCAAGCTGGTATCCCACAATGATTTCATATCAATACGTCTAAAGTAGAACTCCAGCAAAGTGCAGCCAGATAATCATGATGGTGTGATCACTCACCTAGAGCCAGACATCCTGGAATGTGCAGTCAAGTGGCCCTTAGAAAGCATCACTACGAACAAAGCTAGTGGAGGTGATGGAAAACCAGTGGAGATATTTCAAGTCCTGAATGATGATGCTGTGAAAGTGGTGCATTCAATATGCCAGCAAATTTGGAAAACTCAGCAGTGGCCACAGGACTGGAAAAGGTCAGTTTTCATTCCAATCCCAAAGAAAGGCAATGCCAAAGAATGCTCAAACTACCGCACAATTGCACTCATCTCACATGCTAGTAAAGTAATGCTCAAAATTCTCCAAGCCAGGCTTCAACAATACATGAACTGTGAACTTCCAGATGTTCAAGAAAAGCCAGAGGAACCAGAGACCAAATTGCCAACATCTGCTGGATCATTAAAAAAGCAAGAGAGTTCCAGAAAATCATCTATTTCTGCTTTATTGACTATGCCAAAGCCTTTGACTGTGTGGATCACAATAAACTGTGGAAAATTCTCAAAGAGATGGGAATACCAGATCACCTGATCTGCCTCTTGAGAAACCTGTATGCAGGTCAGGAAGCAACAGTTAGAACTGGACATGGAACAACAGACTGGTTCCAAATAGGAAAAGGAGTACCTCAAGTCTGTATATTGTCACCCTGTTTATTTAACTTATATGCAGAGTACATCATGAGAAACACTGGACTGGAAGAAGCACAAGCTGGAATCAAGATTGCTGGGAGAAATATCAATAACCTCAGATATGCAGATAACACCACCCTTATGGCAGAAAGTGAAGAGGAACTCAAAAGCCTCTTGATGAAAGTGAAAGAGGAGAGTGAAAAAGTTGGCTCAAAGCTCAACATTCAGAAAACTAAGATCATGGCAACTGGTCCCATCATTTCATGGCAAATAGATGGGAGAACAGTGGAAACAGTGACAGACTTTATTTTTGGGGGCTCAAAAATCACTGTTGATGGTGATTGTAGCCATGAAATTAAAAGGCGCTTACTCCTTGGAAGGAAAGTTATGACCAACCTAGATAGCATATTCAAAAGCAGAGACATTACTTTGCCAACAAATTTTTCCAGTAGTCATGTATGGATTTGAGAGTTGGACTATAATGAAAGCTGAGTGCCAAAGAACTGATGCTTTTGAACTGTGGTGTTGGAGAAGACTCTTGAGAGTCCCTTGGACTGCAAGGAGATCCAACCAGTCTATCCTAAAGGAGATCAGTCCTGGGTGTTTATTGGAAGGAGTTTGTTGAAGCTGAAACTCAGGTGGCCAGTAGTTTGGCCACCTGATGCAAAGAGTTAACTCATTGGAAAGACCGTAATGCTGGGAAGGATTGGGGGCAGGAGGAGAAGGGAACAACAGAGGATGAGATGGTTGGATGGCATCACCGACTCGATGGACATGGGTTTGATTGGACTCCAGGATATGGTGATGGATAGGGAGGCCTGGCGTGCTGCGATTCACGGGGTCGCAAAGATCCGACACGACTGAGCGACTGAACTGAACGGTACTGAACTGACCTGAAAGTAGAACTACTTACCTTTCCTGTTAATCATCTTCCCCCAGTATTTTATATTTAATGAGCATTGTTATCTTCTGTTTTTGCTTTCGTTCAAAGTTTAAGAATACTTCTAATACAGTCCCCTTTTTGTCTATCTATATTCAATCAATCTCCATTGCTTATTAATTTTTTCTTACTAATGTCTCGAATATTGTTCTGATTTTCTTTGAATACCTTAGTTCAGTCCCTTAAAGTCTTTCACTTGAAGTATTATCTCTTCCTCCTGTCTGGCCTCCTTTGGCTGATCTCACTTCTGTTTAGGTAGTTATCTACATGTTACTCCCCACTTACAATCTTTTTTAACACATCAAATTGGGTCATTTCATTTTTCCTGCCTAAAACTTCTGCCCTAACATTACCTGCAGTATAAAGTTCAAAATCTTTTGCACAGAATGTTAAAACCTATTTCTACACCAACCTTTTCCTCCTTTCTCTTATGGTTTTGTGCCAAGCACACTGACCTCCTTGTTCCCTGAACACACAACATGCTTTGAGAATGTTGTGCCTGGAATACCCCACTCCATCTCCTCCTCTTGGCAAACTCCTGCTCCTCAGTCAGCGCCAGTTCAAATGAATCTCATCCGTGGCCTTTCCTCACTCCCTCAGGCAAGTAGTTGTTCTGTTTTCCTCTCCCAAAGGAGTCATGTTCACACAGTGATTATATCAGCGGTTACATGCTACACTAGAAATTGGTTTTGATATCTGTTTTCTCCAATACACTGCTGTATTCATCTATGTCACCATCCCTAATATAAAAACCATACAGTGATTAGAATTTATGCATGCATATATGAATATTTACAAGCTACAATTTCATTCATATTCTTTTAAAATTATTTCATTTTGTTCTTTGAACTTAATGTAATGATGATCAGTATAATAATGATTTAACTAGTTCAAAATTTTGATACACTCTAATATAATTTTAATTATTTAAAATTAATGAGCTATTTAAATATTTTTGTATTTTTAGAAATCATGATGACTAATATAAACTGCATGTCACATTTCAGGCATACATAGACTCATCAATACGAATTCCATCTCTTACCCTAAATCTGCTTCTTCATCTTCCTGTGTCAGCCTACATGATAGGTTATTAATGGTTTTCTCTTGTAAATCTACAAATTTAAGTCTATTTTTTGTAATTTTAAAATTTGATTTGGCTTGAGTATTATACATAAGTTACAACTGTGTTATAAATAATAAATGCCTTTCAAGAAAGAATCTATTGGCCTCTCAGAAATTAAAATCTATGGCCTTAGTGATAGAATTTTATGGAAGATATTGTGGGTATTTTAAAGATCTGTTCTACTTCCTTGCAAGGGTAACAAGTTATATTTAGGAATACTGATGTTTACTAAGATCAATGGAACAAAATAGAAAGCCCAGAGATAAATCCACACACATATGGACGCCTTATCTTTGACAAAAGAGGCAAGAATATACAATGGATTAAAGACAATCTCTTTAACAAGTGGTGCTGGGAAAACTGGTCAACCACTTGTAAAAGAATGAAACTAGAACACTTTCTAACACCATACACCAAAATATGCTCAAAATGGATTAAAGATCTAAATGTAAGACCAGAAACTATAAAACTCCTAGAGGAGAACATAGGCAAAACACTCTCCGACATATATCACAGCAGGATCTTCTATGACCCACCTCCTGGAATATTGGAAATAAAAGCAAAAATAAACAAATGGGACCTAAGTAAACTTAAAAGCTTCTGCACAACAAATGAAACTATAAGCAAGGTGAAAAGACAGCCTTTAGAATGGGAGAAAATAATAGCATATCAAGTAACTGACAAACAACTAATCTCAAAAATATACAAGCAACTCCTGCAGTTCAATTCCAGAAAAATAAATGACGCAATCAAAAAATGGGCCAAAGAACTAAATAGACATTTCTCCAAAGAAGACATACAGAGGGCTAACAAACACATGATAAGATGCTCAACATCACTCATTATCAGAGAAATGCAAATCAAAACGACTATGAGGTACCATTTCACACCAGTCAGAATGGCTATGATACAAAAGTCTACAAGCAATAAATGCTGGAGAGGGTGTGGAGAAAAGGAACCCTCTTACACTGTTGGTGGGAATGCAAACTAGTATAGCCACTATGGAGAACAGTGTGGAGATTCCTTAAAAAACTGGAAGTAGAACTGCCTTATGACCCAGCAACCCCACTGCTGGGCATACACACTGAGGAAACCAGAAGGGAAAGAGACATATGTACCCCAATGTTCATCACAGCACTGTTTATAATAGCCAGGACATGGAAGCTACCTGGATGTCCATCAGCAGACAGATGGATAAGAAAGCAGTGGTACATATACACAATGGAGTATTACTCAGCCATTAAAAAGAATGCATTTGAATCAGTTCTAATGAGGTGGATGAAACTGGAACCTATTATACAGAGTCAAGTAAGCCAGAAAGAAAAACACCAATACAGTATACTAACGCATATATATGGAATTTAGAATTTAGGGTTATTGTTACCCTGTATACAATAACCCTGTATACGAGACAGCAAAAGAGACCCGGGGGGATGGTGTGGGGAGGGGAGGGGAGGAGGGCTCGGGATGGGGAGCACATGTGTGCCTGTGGCAGATTCATTTTGGTGTGTGGCAGAACCAATACAATATGGTAAAGTTAAAAAAAAAAGATTAAAAAAAAAGAAAAACAATAATAATTTTTTTTAATTGATCACACTATGCAGCATGTGGGATCTTAGTTCCCCAGCCAAAGATAGAACCCATATGCCCTACAGTGGAAGGGCAGAGTCTTAACCACTAGACCATCAGAGAAGTCACTATGGTAACCAACTTATATTCAGTGGCAGTTGAAATATCCTGCCTGATTTGTAATTGTGTTCTTTATACTTCTCTCATTTATCCAAAAAAATATTTATTCAGTTTCTATACTGTACAAGATGATGTGCAAGAGATACAATCAATGGTGAAAAAAGACAGTTAGGATACCTGTCCTTCACAGCATTTAGAGTCTTCATTTAATATTATATATTATCAGTCAGTCTTAAAGGATATCAACCATGAATATTCATTGGAAGGACTGATGGTGAAGCTGAAGCTCCAATAATTTGGCCACCTGATGCAAAGAGCTGACTCATTGGAAAAGACCTTGATGATGGGAAAGATAGAAGGCAGGAGAAGCAGACAACAGAAAGTGAGATGATTGGATGGCATCGTTGACTTAATGAACATGAGTTTGAGCAAACTCTGAGAAATGGGGAAGGGTAGAGAAGCCTAGAATGCTGCAGTCCAAGGGTTCACAAAGAGTTGGACATGACTTAGTGACTGAACAACAAATTAATATTATTAGGTCTATTGGCCAAAAGATTTGTAAAGCATTTTATTACCAAATAAATGTATCATTAAATATATGTCATTAATATATGTGAAGGCTCTATATCTATACCTTGATTATTTCACATATATACAGAGTACATGATGTGAAATGCCAGGCTGGATGAGACACAAGCTGAAATCAAGATTGCCAGGAGAAATATCAATAATCTCAGATATGGAGATGATACCATCCTTATGGCAGAAAATAAAGAACTAAAAGCCTCCTGATGAAGGTGAAAGATGAGAGGGGAAAAAACTGGCTTAAAACTCAGCAGTCAAGAAACTAAGATCATGGCATCTGGTCCCATCACTTCATGGCAAATAGATGGGGAAACAATGACAGAGTTCATTTTCTTGGGTTCCAAAATCACTTTGGATGGTTACTGCAGCCATGAAATTAAAAAACACTTGCTCCTTGGAAGAAAAGCTATGACTAACCTAGAAAGCATATTAAAAAGCAGAGACATTTCTTTGCCAACAAAGGTCTGCATAGTCAAAGCTATGGTTGGTTTTTCCAGTAGTCATGTATGGATGTTAGAGTTGGACCATAAAGAAGACTGAACACTGAAAAACTGATCCTTTTGAACTGTGGTGCTGGAGAAGACTCTTGAGAGTCCCTTGGACTGCAAGGAGATCAAACCAGTCCATCCTAAAGGAAATTAACCCTGAATGCTGAAGCTGAAGTTCCAATACTTTGGCCACCTGATGCGAAGAGCTGACTTATTAGAAAATGCTCTTAATACTGGGAAAGATTGAAGGCAAGAGGAGAAGGGGACAACAGAGGATGAGATAGTTGGATGGCATCACTGACTTGATGTACATGACTTTGAGCAAGCTCCAGGAGTTGGTGACAGACTGAGAAGCCTGGCGTGCTACAGTCCATGGGGTCTCAAAGAGTTGGACATGTCTGAGTGACTGAAAAACAACAATAGTACACCTTGTGTGGTAAGTTCCCTCAGTCGTGTCTTACTCTGTGTGACCCTATAGACTGTAGCCTTCCAGGCTCCTCTGTCCATGGGATTCTCCAGGCAAGAATACTGCAGTGAGTTGCCATGCCCTCCTCCAGGGGATCTTCCCACCCAGTAATTGAACCCAAGTCTCTTACATCTCCTGCATTGGGAGGTGGGTTCTTTACCCCTAGCACCACCTGGAAAGCACCCTGCTATATTTAAAATGGATAGCCAACACGGACCTACTGTAGAGCACAGGGAACTCTGCTCAATCTTATATAGCAGCCTAGATGGGAAGGGAGTTTGGGGGAGATGGATACATGTATATGTATGACCAAGCCCTTCACTGTTCACCTAAGACTATCTCAATATTGTTAATTGGCTATACCCCAATAAAATGAAAAGTTAAATTTTAAAAAAGCCCTATTATTAATCAGAATTTCAGATAAAAGAAAATGTTTTGTGTATGTGTGTGTGCCGTATGCTATGTGTGATGAAAGAGAAAAAAGTTAGGAAATTCAGTAGTTAAAATAGCTAATAAATAAGTAACAAATAGGAATCCATCTGCGAATGCAGGAGATGTGGGTTTGATTCCTGGGTCAGGAAATATCATATGGAGAAGGAAATGGCAATCCATTCTAGTATTATTGCCTGTGAAATCCCATGGACAGAAGAAACTGGTGGGCAATAGTCCGTGGAGTTGCAAGAGTCAGACACAACCTAGCAACTACACAACATCAAAAATAAATAAGTGGGGCATGATGGTTTTAAAGCATATATAGGAGGTGAGTGGCTTATTAATACTTATAAGATTTTACCACCAGATTATCTGTCTTAAAGAAAAAGCAACTTTGACAAATTCAATAAACTCATATTAGAAATATATAAAAGGTAAAGGAATTTTATTTTCTTATTCTTTGCCTCCAAATAAATTTTCCCTGACAGTGTGAATATACATGTAAAATACAGTCCCAAACTGTACACAGACGCTCTTAAGAAGAAGTACAGTTTTCAAGGCAATTCTAATGCATATGATCATCAAGTCTCTTTGCCCTATGGCAAGTAGGGTGTTAGAGGTGAGTTCTTAGACCTTATTTTGTCTGCTAATATGCATTTAGGTATAAAGATGAGAAAGAAGAGTGAGACAGAAAAACCAGGGTACTTAATGTGAGCCCCAAGGATTGGTTTTAGGACACAAAATAATTTGCAGTATTTTTAATGGAAAAAGAGTTGATAACAATCATCAGATTCTCCAAGGAACCTATAATTATCCAGAAGTTTAAGAACCCAAAAAGGAGAGTGAGAGAGAGAGAGAACAAAATCAGAAATAAAACATTTCCAAGGCAATAATTAGGAGTACTTTTGAGAGCCAATTTTTTTTTGTTTGTAGAATTCTAAAATTAAATAGAACATTTACAAATATAATTAGCTTTCAAAAATGCTGCTATTTTGTTTACTATTTGGAATAGAGATAAAGAGGTAACTGAAACAGAAAACGTCCCCTGTCGTTTAGATGTTTTAGCAATTGCTACAAACAACTTTTGGGAAGGTATTTTATATCTACAATTATCAAAGTCATCTCAGTCAAGATTTGTCTTTGGTTTATTCATATAAACTTTACTTTGAATTTTGCTCTTAAGGATGCCTGAAATTATGATTCGTATTCTATATCATAATTATATTTACTATCGTAAATTAAGTATTCTATATAGATCAAGAATGTGTTTCAGAAACAGAAATTAAAAAAATAAATTCACTCATATCATGATCTATTTTTCAAGTGATTTTTTAAAATATCAAAAAAGTGATTTTAATCACTTTTTAAGTGATTAAAAAGTGTAAGTCAAATTACATGCAATAACACCTACATATTTTGAGAAAGTAGTTTTTGAATATAGAATATGTGCCATCTTTCTCAGAGTTTTGAGAGTTTACTTAATAAATGAATTACAGCTCATCTTTACTGAAGTCACTTTCTGACAAATAGCCAACATTAAGAAATAAATAAATATAAGGCGGTTTGTGAATTCCAGCCTTCTTGGCGAGTCACAATTGGTGTGTTGTTATCTTGGCTTGAGGACAATAGTCATAATTACTTTCCTCTAAACAGCTGAACTCAATCCAATGCACAATGTCATGTTTATGAATCCGTTGTAGCAAAAATTAAGGTTAGCAATGAAGTAAAATGCCACTGGAAAAACATTTTTCAAACTTTTCATATCCCCTACTCCCCTTTCTTATTTCATCAAATTGGAATCACTCCCAATTTTAAAGGGATCACAGATTGAATTGTACTTTCCCAGCCACTGTTTGTCCAGTGAGTTCAACAAACACATATGTAGCCAGAAAACATTTTTGCTTTTGTGTATGTGGCTTTTCATGTGTATTAAAATCATGTTCTTTAGTTTTGCTTAAATACTGTGGTTATTACATCATTATAAATATATTCATGTACATTTATTCTAGACAACAGTTTCTGAGAGATATTTAATGTTAAAATGATTGTGTCTTGAGTTAGAATTTTACTAGATTTCAACAAATAAAAATTGTTGATTTTTATATTTCTCAATTTTCAAAGAAATATTAATAATATTATTCAATACAAATTAAAATCATATTTACACCACTGATGATAATAGAAAATGATCAATAATTTCAATGAACTTAAAATTACTCAATTCTCTGAAAAAAAAACTGAAGGATAAAGGTGTGTGTGTGTGTATGTGTGGAGGCAAAAAGAAAGGGAAAAGTCATACAGATAAGGAGGAAGTATAGGACTCTGAGGTACTCAGCAATGAACTTGTAAGTCCAAGAATAAGAATCAGCGGGTTTGGTGGAGGGTTTTTATCAAGAATAAAAGAGCATTGATTGGAAAGAAAATTGCATGATGTGACTAAAACTTTCACCAAGGATTATCCTACTAGAATAGATAAAAGGGAACGAATAAAAATTTTTCACAGACAAATGCAAAGAAATATTTTGTGAGATTTTTATTATGAAAAGAGAGAGAAGGAGGAGAAGGGGAAGACTGAAATTTTATGCCCAAGGGCCTGGAAGGATGATCACTGAAGTCATGCAAGGGACAGAATAGTGAGAGAACATTTAAAGGAAAACAGATGGTCTAAGGTCAAACATGAAAATAGGCATAGTAGAGAAGTTATTAATGCTAATTTAAAAATTATAACATGTGTATAGTACATTTTGTGTCACCAGTGTTTTCATGGGCATGTTACCTCATTTGACTTGATAGGGAAGAAGAATGGCCGTGTAAAAGAAGAAAAAGGGAGGTCAACTAGACAGTGAAGTATCATTTAGACATTAGGAAAAAAATTAGAAAACAGCTAATATCACTTAGTTAGTGTTACTCTACGTGCCTGACATGATGCTGCTTTTTAAATCTACGCTTTTAATCTTCACAATACATTTTTCAGTTATTATGTCTCCATTTTGCAGATGGGAAACAGGTTCACAGAGCTTTTGTCAAAGATCACATAACTAGGAAATAGCACAGGCATCCATCTCAGAGATGACTGGCCAGAAACATTCGATATATATATATATTTTTTTTTAATTCCTAGGTCAATCAATGCTGAAAGACCTTTCTGAAATAAACAGAAAAATCAAATCTCTTAGCTGCTTGTTCACCATTCAACTCTACACTATTTTAGTTAAAAAGTAAATGAATCAAAAATGATCTATACATAGTTAGAAAATATTTGTTACTACGATGAGATATTAACTAGACTTACTGTGATAATCATTTTTTTAATACATGAAAACATTTAATCATACTTTGCACACCTGAAATTAATATAATGCTATATGTCAGTTAGGGTTCCCTGGTAGTTCAGCCAGTAAAGAATCCGCCTGCAATGCAGGAGACCCCAGTTTGAATCCTGGGTAGGGAAGATCCCCTGGAGAAGGGATAGGCTGCCCACTCCAGTATTCTTGGGCTCCCCTCGTGGCTTATGTGGTAAAGAATCTGTCTGCAATGCACGAGACCTGGGTTTGATTCCTGGGTTGCGAAGGTCTCTGAAGGAGGGCATGGCAACCCACTCCAGTATCCTTGCCTGGAGAATCCCCATGGACAAAGGAGCCTGGTGGGCTATAGTCCATGGGGTTACAAAGAATGGAACATGACTGAGCAACTAAGCACAGCACAGCACAGTGGACATATCAGTTATCCTCCAATAAAAAACAATCCATAACATATACACTAAGGAAAAATAGTTAGGCAAATACATTTATTTACATGTTCTCCATATCAAGTACTCCTCTAAGTGCTCTACAACATAATCTTGACAATTTCTCTGTTAATACAATTTCATTCCCTCATGTGTCCTTTAATTACCCGGAGGCCCACCAATAGAAATGGGATAGCATGCTCTACATAGGTCCCTTCCTGCCAATGGAGGGAAGTGAGAACAATAACAGCAGCAAGCATTTAGGTTAGTGCTTCTCTACACCAGGCTATTGCCAAGCACTCTACGTACATTAGTTCAGTCAGTACTCACAGCAGCTTAATGAAGTGAATGCCACAGTATGATCCTCATTTTACTGACGAGTGAAGAAAGGTACGGAGCAGGTAAGTAGTTTTCAGAAATTTCCAGGGATACAGTCAACAGATCCAGGATTTGCATGGAGGTCCTCTGCCTCTGGAGCCTGTGCTATCAGTACATACATTGTACTGACTTTGTACAACTTAATAAAGGAGACTTAGTACCCTTGTCATGGTTCTACAAGCCTGCAGAGGTCTGAAGTAAAGAAAATGTTGACCATTTAAAGAAACAGTAAATTAAACAGGATAAGGAGTGGGTATTTTTGTTTGCAACCCAACCTCTACCAACAAAACAAAACATAACACAGAGACAGCTTATTTATATTCATATTTTATGATTTTTATTTTTTATTTTATTTTATTTTTTTTTAATTTTATTTTATTTTTAAACTTTACATAATTGTATTAGTTTTGCCAAATATCAAAATGAATCTGTCACAGGTAAGGGAAAAGATTGCAACTATCAAATCAAAGAGTGGTTAAATTAAGAACACCGTTGACTACCATTGATATTTTCATATCGAGCACTGAAATGCCAAGAAAGACTGTGAGAATGTCTAATTTTAAACATTCAAAGGGTGAATGTACCTAAATATGCAGACAAACGGAAGACAAAGAGAGGAAGATGCCCTTTTGCTCTCTGATACAGTCTGAATTGTAACTCTTGAAAATACAAATATCAGTGAAATTAATACTAGCTATAAATAGCCATATAAACCATTCCAGCTTTTTTTTTCTCACATTCTGAGAGTACAGAGATGCAGTTTCATGTTTAACACTGTATTTCTTTATCAATTGGTGCTTCTTCCTTATGTTGCAATAATGATATAAAAATTCTGAATCACAATTTATGTAGATATAACTAAAAACATTAAAAAGTGACATGATTCTTACAAAAACTGTTCTTGCTAAACATAAATGACAGAATTGAAACATGCTAGCTAACATTTAAATTTTTATTCATAAATAAAACTTAGAGTCCAAGCAAATATTAGACATTTTACCATTCAGTTCTTCTCTGAGTTAGAAATTGTGAGAAGTTCCTTTGATGTTATTAATTCCATTAACTCCATATTAAGGTTTTCCCATGTTTGGCAGTAACTAAACTGACCAGATTATCTTTTCCATCTTCTATCCTTTTCATATGACCAATACACATAGCAAGTACCATAAATGATAACATCATTATTTTCAATTGTCTGTATTTAAGGAAAAACATTTTCCTATGGATGATAACATGGCCATTGCTGCTGCTGCTAAGTCACGTCAGCCGTGTCCAACTCTGTTCGACCCCATAGACGGCAGCCCACCAGGCTCCCATCCCTGGGATTCCGCAGGCAAGAATACTGGAGTGGGTTGCCATTTCCTTCTCCAGTGCATGAAAGTGAAACTCTTCACGACCCCATGGACTTCAGCCCACCAGGCTCCTCCGTCCGTGGGATTTTCCAGGCAAGAGTACTGGAGCAGGTTGCCATTGCCCTCTCTTATGGATGATAACATGGCCATTGAGGAAATACTAAAAAAAGAGAAAGAAAAAATAGATCTCTCAAATTCTTTGATAAGATCCCAGAAAAAAAATGAACTTTTTTTACCTAATTTAATTTACAAACGAATTAATAGTTTTAAATTTATAATTACTCTCAAGGTTCTATTTTGAAAAACCATAGTTTGTGGACTAAATGAATGAATGATTAAAATGTCTTTCAGGTGTGTCTCCTACCATCAGCTATTTTATTAAGGATCTTAGAAAAAAGAATTTTTTCATATAACAAGTTTATTGACTAACTCCTTGTGAATTAGCACAAATATCACTTCCTCAAAGCAGTCTCTCAAAGCATCTTCCCATTCCTTTTCCCTATCTAGTTATTCATCATCCTGTTAGCCTGTTTGGTTTATTCAATCATTTTTATCTTTTCATTTACTTGCTTACGTATTAAAGGTGTGTTTGCATCCACTGAAATGTGGACTCCATAAGGTCAGGGAGATTTTCTGTCTTCAGACTGTGGTCTCCCTTGCACTTAGACATAAATGCTCAGTAAGCTTTGCTTAAACAAATGAACGGATGAATGCCCATAATAATGACTGGTGATAATGACATGGAAGACTTGTTTAGTTAGCTGTTGTTATTCTAATTTGCTGCTGTGGCCATAATTGTCTACCTACTTTTTGTTTCACCAGTTACTGGAGGCAACTTGTAAAGATATGCTAATCAGGTAACTTATGTGAGCATGAAACTAAAAATCAATATAACTGAGTTATTTCAACAGTAAAATTAAAAAGTTCATGCATTTACTTATTGACAACAAATGCTTATTGAGTACTTCATGTTAGTCAACTGGCTAGGTGCTCAAGATACAGCATGGGTAAGATGGATAGAAATACCATCATTACAATGTGTTTGTGGGAAGGGTGGATTATAAGTACCAACCAAACAATAAAGATTGTATCATGTACTATTAAAAAGGAAATACAGGTGGTATCTCACCTAGGCTTGGAAAGGGGAAAGGAGGATAGCAAAGACTCCCTGTGAAAGTCACAGAGTGAGCTCTAAGGAAGCCAAACAAGCAGGTAAGAGGCAGCAGGGAGATTGTTCCAAGAAGAGTGATTTAGATTTGGAAATTCAGTTAAATTTGAAATCTATTTTACATATTCTGTACTATATTTAAAATGATTCTGTAAAAATTTATGCATATATACAAGTACATTGTTATTGTTTAAGTCATGTCCAACTCTTTGTGACCCCATAGACTGTACCCTGCAAGGTTCCTCTGTCCATGGAATTTTCCAGGCAAGAATACTGGAGTGGGTTGCCATTCCCTTGTCTAGGGGATCTTCCTGACCCAGAGAATGAACCTGTATCTATTGTATTGAAGGTGGATTCTTTACCATTGAGCCAACCAGGAAGGCCACAAGTACATTATAGAGGAAAAAAAAAAAATTTGTCAGCAGTACCTTCCATATAATCTATAAAAATAAAAATGTTTCTAAGTATAGGTTAAGAGCCCTTTCAACCTAATTGAACTGTGATTTTACAGCCAATGAATCATAGAATCTTAGAACACGGAGCATACTTTTACAAACAGAAAATCTCCACTCTTCCCAGAAATGGATCTGTTTTTCATTTTCATGAAGGTAGAATATTGACCCTTCAAGTTCACACAAAATGATAGGTAGTCAGAGGATTCTCTTTCAGTTCAGTTCAGTCGCTCAGTCGTGTCCGACTCTTCGAGACCCCATGAATCGCAGCACACCAGGCCTCCCTGTCCATCACCAGCTCCCAGAGTTCACTCAAAATCACGTCCATCGAGTCAGTGATGCCATCCAGCTATCTCATCCTCTGTCATCCCCCTTTTCTCCCGCCCCCAATCCCTCCCAGCATCAGAGTCTTTTCCAATGAGTCAACTCTTCACATGAGGTGGCCAAAGTACTGGAGTTTCAGCATCAGCATCATTCCTTCCAAAGAACACCCAGGGCTGATCTCCTTTAGAATGGACTGGTTGGATCTCCTTGCAGTCCAAGGGACTCTCAAGAGTCTTCTCCAACACCACAGTTCAAAAGCATCAATTCTTTGGCGCTCAGCTCTCTTCACAGTCCAACTCTCACATCCATACATGACCACAGGAAAAACCAGAGCCCTGACTAGATGGACCTTTGTTGGCAAAGTAATGTCTCTGCTTTTGAATATGCTATCTAGGTTGGTCATAACATTCCTTCCATGGAGTAAGCGTCTTTTAATTTCATGGCTGCAGTCACCATCTGCAGTGATTTTGGAGCCCAGAAAAATAAAGTCTGACACTGTTTCCACTGTTTCCCCATCTATTTCCCATGAAGTGATGGGACCAGTTGCCATGATCTTCGTTTTCTGAATGTTGAGCTTTAAGCCAACTTTTTCACTCTCCTCTTTCACTTTCATCAAGAGGCTTTTTAGTGCCTCTTCACTTTCTGCCATAAGGGTGGTGTCATCTGCATATCTGAGGTTATTGATATTTCTCCCGGCAATCTTGATTCCAGATTGTGCTTCTTCCAGCCCAGCATTTCTCATGATGTACTCTGCATATAAGTTAAATAAGCAGGGTGACAATATACAGCCTTGACGTACTCCTTTTCCTATTTGGAATCAGTCTGTTGTTCCATGTCCAGTTCTAACTGTTGTTTCCTGACCTGCATATAGGTTTCTCAAGAGGCAGGTCAGGTGGTCTGGTATTCCCATCTCTTTCAGAATTTTCCACTGTTTATTGTGATTCACACAGTCAAAGGCTTTGGCATAGTGAATAAAGCAGAAATAGATGTTTTTCTGGAACTCTCTTGCTTTTTCAATGATCCAGCGGATGTTGACAATTTTATCTCTGGTTCCTCTGCCTTTTCTAAAGCCAACTTGAACATCTGTCCTTAAGACTGATCAATTTATCAAAGTCAAAAGTCATGAAAAGAGAGACAAGAATAGAATGGTGGTTATCCTGGCAGTGGTAGGATTTGGGGGAATTGGGGAGATATTACTTAAGGTACAAACTCATACCAGTAGATTAGTCCTGGAGATCTAATATGAAGCATGATAATGATAGAGAAAAACACTGTAATATAAATTCAAACTTACTAAGAGACAAGATCTTAATTGTTCCCACTACAAAAAAGATTTTAAAAAAAGATGATTGTGTGGCATGAAAGAAGTGTCAGCTATTACTTTGATGAAAATCACATTGCAATATACAATATATCCACCAGTGTATAACTTAAACATGCACAATGTTTTATATAAATTACATCACAATGATTTTTTTTAGTGGAGAAAGAACCACTGAAAAAGGGATAGGCTACCCACTCCAGTATTCTTGCGCTTCCTTTGTGGCTCATCTGGTAAAGAATCTGCCCACAATGCAGGAGCCCTGGTTTCAGTCCCTGGGTTGGGAAGATCCCCTGGAGAAGGAAAAGACTACCTACTCCAGTATTCTGGCCTAAAGGAGTCTATGGACTGTATAGTCCATCGGTTCACAAAGAATCGGACACAACTGAGCAACTTTCACATTCAATTTAGCAAGAATAACCAATTGAACAGCAATTATTTAGGAAAACAGACATTGCCAGTTCTATGTAAGTGTCTTAATGCAAATTGTCAAAAATTGGACCATGGAATGATGTGGTATAACCAAATGGCTCCAAGCAATCAGTAAGCTACTGTTGGTTGTGGGAAACTATTGTTTTTTGTTTTCTAAGAGGAAAGCTTTTTAATAACTTTTATTAAAAAATAAAAATTTTGAGAACAAAATAATAGTTTTACTCCTCATTATGACATAAAGTGAACAGATTTAATTCAAATTAACATAGATTTAAAAGATAATAGACTCACTCAAGTATAGAGAAAAGTGAAGCTAAAATTTTAAAATTTTGCATTTTAGGCTGATATATTAAAATGTAGGAGCATTCTTAGCTAAAGAAGTATAAAACCTGAAAATACACTTGATTCAAAATAAATACATGCAACATTTTTCAAAAATATTAGAATAATTCTTTTCAGTTTAAATGTGGTCATTTCAACAGAAGAAGATACAAAATTAACTCAAATATTTTAATATTCAAGAATTTAACACAGATTTCTATAATGCAGAAGTGTACCATCCTCATTCATATTGGCTGAATATAATATAAGGTGCTGGTTACTTTGAAGAGTTTCACAATTTGTTAAGAAAAACACAAAAGCTTAGTCTTTATCTAGATCCCTATAGTATAACAGAAGGGAGGTAAAATTAAGTGTTCGTGTAATTATAAAATATCCTTCCCATTTTTATCATTCTAAGATGGTATTGGGGAAAAATACCTGAAAATCACAGTTTCATACAAAATGTACATATTCCTCTAATATATGAGATTGAATATTCTTCTTCCCTGAGAATATTTTACTAGATTATTTTCTTCATACTTTATGATGCACATAAATAAACTTTTTATCATTTTTGTTTTCTCTTTGGCTTGCAGAACTGGCGTACCTTGCAAAGATTTGCAGCTGGCAAGTCTTTCCCTAGCTTAATGAATATTCATCACTATTTGCAAAGATAGAATGACAAGGAAAACTTTCAGCTCTTTTAATATATGACAATTTGGCCAGCTCTTACTGATTGCTTTCTGTGTTTGAAAACTGAATTACACTAGTAGGGAATTACTGAAAGAAAACACCTGTAAAGAGGAGGAAGAAAAATGATTGAAGAGGTATGAAACAGTGTGATTATAAAAATCATTCAAAAATTTAATCTCAGAAAATTCCTTCCAAAGAACACTCAGGACTGATCTCCTTTAGAATGGACTAGTTGGATCTCCTTGCAGTCCAAGGGACTCTCAAGAGTCTTCTCCAACACCACAGTTTAAAAGCATCAATTCTTCAGCGCTCAGCCTTCTTCACATTCCAACACTCACATCCATACATGACCACAGGAAAAACCATAGCCTTGACTAGACGGACCTTTGTTGACAAAGTAATGTCTCTGCTTTTCAATATGCTATCTAGGTTGGTCATAAGTTTCCTTCCAAGGAGTAATCCATGAAGAAAGCTGAGCGCCAAAGAATTGAGGCTTTTGAACTGTGGTGTTGGAGAAGACTCTTGAGAGTCCCTTGGACTGCAAGGAGATCCAACCAATCCATTCTGAAGGAGATCAGCCCTGGGATTTCTTTGAAGGAATGATGCTAAAGCTGAAACTCCAGTACTTTGGCCACCTCATGCGAAGAATTGACTCATTGGAAAAGACTCTGATGCCGGGAGGGATTGGGGCAGGAGGAAAAGGGGACGACAGAGGATGAGATGGCTGGATGGCATCGTGGACTCAATGGACGTGAATTTGAGTGAACTCCAGGAGAATGTGACCGACAGGGAGGCCTGGCGTGCTGCAATTCATGGGGTAGCAAGGAGTCGTCCACGACTGAGCGACTGAACTGAACTGAATTACTGAAAATAAGATATGCTTCATTGTTAACACATTGTTCTTAATAACATTAAAGTTGTTATTTGTTTTGCTGAGTAGAACTTTTTTTCAGGTAAATTATGATTCCTGGGTGAGATGAAAAGCTTTTAAAAAACTACTATATGGATATTTTATTTAACATAATTGAGACATTTGGTAAAAAGTATTGTTGAATTCAGAAACAAAGCTCAAAAAAACTCTTGGTGTAATGTAAAATTAAGTACAATCTCATTTAAAACAAAATAAACAAATAAAATAACACAACAAGAAGTCCTCATAGTCAAGTAATTTCTCATTTTTTTTGCCTTGCTTTTGCCATGAAGTCTTTTTCTTTTATAAAAAGTTGTTGAAAATAAAGAATCATTACAAAATCATATAATAAACAATGTCATTAGAAACATTAAATGTAGGAACATTAAATATTTAAGAAACATTAAATGTGGAAACATTCTCTAGTGGGATACTGATTCACCTAAATTTTGGGTCCCTAACCTCCAGGATCTAATGCCTGATGATCTGAGGTGGAGCTAATGTAATAATAACAGAAATAAAGTGCACAAGGAATGTAATGCAGTTGAATCATTCTCAAACCATGCCCCCTGCCCCAGTCCATGGAAAAATCTTCTTCCACAAAACTGGTGCTTGGTGCCAAAATGGTTGGAGACTGCTGATATATCAAAACATACAAAATACATTAAAAGGGGAAAAAATGTATTACTTTAAAAGTTTATGTAAAATATGACCAGGTTATTATTATTAAAAGATATTAAAGTGAAATAAATCGTTTATTTGTTAATAGAAAAGACTGATACATAAATCAGAAAACCATATCTAAAAACCAACATATTTCATTCATGTCCTTAACATCTCAAGTCTTTAAGTGATTCTTCTGTGTGTAATACTTCACTACCTGGTTAATTTTTAGCA
Organism: Bos javanicus; assembly: GCF_032452875.1. Lineage (NCBI taxonomy): Eukaryota > Metazoa > Chordata > Mammalia > Artiodactyla > Bovidae > Bos > Bos javanicus. Next base: position 9,184,875 of record NC_083869.1, read on the forward strand.
GTGTTATGAGGCTGCTGAGTGTTAACACACATACACATATGCAGGCACACACAAACACAAGGTCTTTAGAATTTCCTGAATATAACAACAATCTATTTATATTCAGACCCTTTATACCAAAGAGGGCTATTTTTAGAATGAATCACATCCTGGTCTTCAAAAACAATGGGATAAAACTGGGTACTAAATACAAGGGCAATATTTCCACTGTGTAAAGGAAATGTGTGTGTGTCCGTGTGTGTGCGTGTGCACACATCTCTCCAAAAAGCTGTCAATGATTGACTGAATCCTCTACATATTTTGTAATACATTTTATCACATGAATACTGTGGTTTCAAATGATCCCAAATCATTCTTTTTTTTTTTTTTTGCTTCTTCTGAGTTCTTCAATCAATAACACTATTGGTGATTATATTTTGTTTTTAAAGTAAAATTATTATTATTGCCAAATAAAGGATTATTAGTTTTACTCTACCTATTTCTCCTTCTGAGCACCACTGAAATTTCTCTTCAGATCTTGGAAAAAAGTGCTCTTTCCCAAAAGAAAATGGAATTTCTGTGAATCAACCTGTCCAGGGCAGCTTGCAAACAGATGGGAGAGTCCTGCTGTTTTTGAACTTTTTCCATACAGAGCTAGTACACACAGAAAGGCACTCTTCGAGGATCACTTGTTTGTGTTGTTTCTAAATGGAGGTGCTGTTGTCCACATGCATACACTAAATAATATTTTGCTTTTTTAAAAAACTACAAAAAAGCCTTGCCAAATCAAAGCTCTAAAAATAATACACATTGTAGTGAATGGATATCTGTTTCTAATATCAACACGACATTTGTAATATTTACCCATTCTTTCCCCCTAATAACAGAAAAAAAAATTAAAGTATTACAAAAGATGTAGTGAAAAAAACTTAAAGAGAATTATTTTTCTTTACTTGGGTCAAATTTTTATTTTCATTTCAAGTTATTTTTCTATGTTAATATATATTTCTGAAATTAGTAGAAATATGATTTTACTAGATGATTCTCTATAGAAAATTTTGGAATCAAATATAAAATATTTTAGTTCTAGTTGGAAACATTTTTTCCCAATGTTTATATTCTGGAAGTAGAAATTATACTATTTCCCAAAGACACACACACACACATATATATATCCTCAATTTGCCAACTAAATTGTAGGGATTGTGCTTGAACATTCCATGATTAAGCACACATTATAGATGTATTGTTATTGAATTTGAAAATTCTTTTTTTTAAACCATGCAGATTTTGGTTTTGTCATTTGAAAATTTTAATTACATGGTCATTGTCCAGATAATTATTTAAAAGAACTACAGACTTGATTAAAGTACAAGTATTAGAAACAGATTTTGTTTTTTGTTCCACTAAAATGATTACTTTTTAGTAATTTCAGAAGTCTGTGTTATAACAGCTAGAAACAAAAGAAAATTTCCTTAGAGAAACTGATGAATCCATACTATACTATGATATGTGTTAAAAATAAAGATACAAAATTAGACAATGACTTTGGTGGTAAACTTTTTGTATTGAATGGTTAAAATAATATTGTTCATATAAGCCTTTCAACCATGATATAGGTATATGAGCTTGCTATTAAGTCAGTTAGAATGAGCAATGGAGTGAATAAAGCTGTCTTCAATAATTAATTCTTCTAACTGAGCAACACTGATTTTCAATCTCACAATAAGAGTTAGACATGCTGCTTTGCTGGGTATAATATACATTGATTAAATTTAAGATATAGAAAATTGTGAATAATTAGAAAGCACAAAATGTAACTCAAATAATTAAGAAAGCAAATATTTACATTGCCTGTAGTCCAAGGGAAAAATGTTTATGAATAAAAGGGAAATGATGACAGTTTTATTTGGTAAGAAAAAATTTTGCTTTTGCCTATAGGGCTTCAAAAAATTAAAGAAAGAGAAAATGGGAAAGAAATGGGGAAGGGAAGGAAAGATGGGTAGGAAAGTACCCACAATGTGTATTTTTCAGAGTGGCCTTCTGACTGCACCCTTGTGTAACTGTAAATATGATGGCAAAAATTTTGAAAGTCTCTACAGTGGCAGTTTTCTGACAGACTTATGCAGTAGATGAAGCCTCTCAACACCTAATTCCTCTAAGAAAAGGCTCCAATTCAGAGAATCCTTCTACCATTGCAACAGGAAAAGAATTACACCAATTTTGGCTGTAGTGATCACCTTAGTTAACCAGTAGAAGGAGAACGCCAATTAAACTGCAAAACTTTCTACTCTATGACAGTGCTAAAAAAAAAAAAAAAAGCATCTATATTAGATGAGTATGCATTTAGCAAAAATTGCTTTTATAGTGAAAGTCTCTTAGTCATGCTCACTCTTCATGATCTCATGGACTATATGGTCCATGGAATTCTCCAGGCCAGAATACTAGAGTGGGGAGCCCTTCCCTTCTCCAGGGGATCTTCCCAACCCAGGGATTGAACCCAGGTCTTCCACATTGCAGGCAGATTATTTACCAGCTGAGCTACAAGGGAAGCCTATTATACTGTACTATCCCATTCTTGAGCAGCTCAAACTTGGTAAGGGATGACAGGACAAGAAACAGGAGATGTTTCATAAAATTTAATATACTGTTAAAATTATACAAGAAAAATTCTATGTAAAATATTGTAGGTGCACCAGACAGGAAGAAAGCATTGGGACTTAGATGGCTAAGTTATTAAAAAATTATACTCAACATTACTGCCATGCTGTACAACTATGGGCATTGAAGAGATGTCAAAAGATTTGATTTTCAACCAGACAAGATCTTACATCGATTCTGAGCATAACAAAGCATATTTAACCGGGAAGAATGCTATCCAAGACTTCAGACTCCATCACCACCATCCCTTTACAAAAGCTATTTTGCATGGAGAATCTCCATCTGTATCCCAATTATAGCCTCCTGTCACTCATTTTGCTTCTCCTAACCGGGCCCTTGTTCTTGGCCCTTGCCTTCTATGTTGACACCTTACTGTCTCTACCTCTGTCCATCTGACTTCCTTACCTTCATCTTAGTTGGGCTATCTGAGAAAAGTCTTGGCTCTTTTCTTTCCCAGTGGTTCCCTCTTTGGGTATTACGTCTTTCTAGTGAGCTATACCACACAGAATTTTTCAAAATTAGAATGTGGTAAGGAGAAGACTCTTGAGAGTCCCTTGGACTGCAAGGAGATCCAACTAGTCCATTCTAAAGGAGATCAGCCCTGGGATTTCTTTGGAAGGAATGATGCTAAAGCTGAAACTCTAGTACTTTGGCCACCTCATGCAAAGAGTTGACTCATTGGAAAAGACTCTGATGCTGGGAGGGATTGGGGGCAGGAGGAGAAGGGGACGACAGAGGATGAGATGGTTGGATGGCATCACTGACTTGATGGACGTGAGTCTAGGTGAACTCTGGGAGTTGGTGATGGACAGGGAGGCCTGGTGTGCTGCGATTCATGGGGTCGCAAAGAGTCGGACACGACTGAGCAACTGAACTGAACTGAAATGTTACATGCACCTTCCACTGTTTTTCCAGGCACACTTCTCATCACTGTAGACCATTTTGTCACGTCTAGATTTCTGACCTGGGCTGTACTTTGCTGCCCTTTTCTAACCTACTGTCATGGTTTTGATCTGGCATAAAAGAATCAATTTTTATACTCTCTAGAATTAATTCTTTTCAGGTTCTACTACTGCCATTTTTTTATATCCATGTTTATATTAATAATTGCGATTTGCATTGTGCTGAAGCATACTGAATATACAATTATAGGATAAAGCACTGTAATTATCTAAATTTATGGAAGTAGAAAAGTTATCCTATTTCCATGACCAGTTCAACTATGACAAATTTCACAAATGATCCGTAATTAAATGAGGATTCAAGATGAAAATATAAATAAGCATATATACTAATAACCAACATAAGATTTTTACTTAGGGGGGTACAAAAATCCTAACATGTCATTCATCCACTCAACAGATATTTATTTTATTATGTACCCAATACTATCCTCTAGAATGGATAATTTATTCATTCATTCAATCAACAAAAATTTGTTTTCTCTATATCTGCTACTATCCTATAATAAGGAAGGCATTGACTCAAAGAGTTTATAATCTAGTGAAATAGATACATAGGTCCTCAGATAGTTGCATATGAAAAACCAAAGTGATCAGAGATTTATGTGAAAAAATTATAGAGGAAGGTTAAGTAATTGTGCCTACAGAAGTCAGAAAAAAAATCCCTCCTGGATACAGTGCACTAACAAGGAAGGATATAATATATATAAGGGCAAAGAGGATAAAAACACTCTTGGTAGAGACAATGGCAAATTCAAAGACGTAAATGCATGCCATTGAAAGAATAACTTCTTCATGCCCATTACGTAGGGAAAAAAAATTCTGATACATAGGAAATGAGGCTGAAATGAAAGGGATGAGTCAGATAATAAAGGTACTTGAATTCTTGTTAAAAAGACCTTGATTTAAACCTGTAAGCAAGTAAGCAAGGGGCAATCATTATATGATTGTTAGTAGATCAAAATAGCACTTTAGAATAGAATTTCTAACTACTGCTTGGCTGATAGGCTAAAGTGGAGGATGCTATGACAGTGGCAATTAGACTAGGGGATAAGAAGGCAGAATAATTGAGACATATCTACAAGGTACATTTAAGTCTTAAATGAAACAGTAGAAAGTGGAAAACAAGGGGAGAGATCAGAATTGCATATTGAATATCACACAATGCAATATACTAGAAAGCAGTACCAAAATAATGAACAGAATACAGACATTTCTGGAATTATTCCACATCCATACATAAACATGCAATTTTCCAAATTTTAAAGACACAAAGAAAATTTCAAATATTTTCAAAATGGAAGCTTTCTTTAAAGCTTATCCTATTAGCTATTCAAATTCTTAGAATATTTCCTGTTGCCCAGTGAAATTCAGACTTCGAGTGTTTAGGATTCCCTAGGTCAGCTTTTATTTTACTCTTTCTGCTACTCCTCACAACTCTTACAGCAGCCAAAGTGGATTTCATCACCACTATCTAAAATCACCATGGATGGTCCTACTTCTCATCCACCTGCAATTACTGAATTTCTACAATTTTTTTCTGAACTATCTTAGTTTTGTTTTTTTCTCAGTCCTATACTATGATCAGTGCATGTTCCGTACCCCTTCTCAGTGTTCTCATACTAGTTTGTTTATTTTCTAGTAAGATTTTTAATATCTTTAAGTTATATACACAGTTCTTTATGTGTTTGCCTGAACCCTCTATGCTTAGATTAAAATATACCTGAATACATGGTTTATATAATTTGCTATTTTAGCCATTTCAATTCCCTAGCACAAGTCTTTGTCTAAAATAGTTTTCAGAAAATAATAACAGTGTGGGAGAGAAAGAGAAAAAAGAAGAGATAGAAGAAGGAAAAAATACTAATTTTAAAATCATTCAAATGGGAAAAATTGAAACAAGAAATGTGTGTTGGCTTGAAGCTTTCATTGTTTTGATTCTTAAGACCTCATTAGGCCAGTGTTTTCTGGCATGTAAAATCCCATATATTATGTGATTGTGGTTAAGTAGGGTAAATGAAATTCAAGGTGAGTTACATAAGACAATCACCTTGGAAACAGAAACAGAAGACCATATGCGTCTTATGAAGAGACCATTTATAACAGATTCCATGAGAGCTCAATTTAAAAATACCATGTTTCTGTTATGATGAAACGCTATAGCACCCCCTTTGATGAATGAACACAGAAGCACATTCTCATACAAGAACAAGAAAGCCCTAGGGGTCCATCAAGTCAAACTGATGCACCATTCAGGCACTGTTTTCTTTATTCCCATGATATCCATCTTCTGCATTCTTGAACAGCACTAGTAACAGAAGCTCATTTTGCTAAGACACGTCTCTGGATAGTCTAGCTGAAGCTGTTTCTCCTTTTCTTCTCTCTTTCTCTCCCCTTTCACCTTGCCTCTTCCTATCCTTCTCTCTCGCAGCTATTACTTAAGTATTACAGTATGTAATTGATTTTTTTTTTCAGTTAGCAATATCCAATTTCTCATCAGTTCCTCATGTGAACCTCAATACTGAAACCTCATTTCTCAGCTTGATATGAATCAATTGTATTTGTCCAAGATCATTTAAAAACAAATGCTTTCCAGTTCTAAGTCACTAAAGCGTTAAGTTGTGCTTAGAATTTAATCACTTTGTAACTGTGGGACATTTTAACAAATGAAAAGTATAACATACACTTTGAGAAATAACATAAGACTGTTTGCTTTTCTGATCTTTTCTCTGGTACATCAAGTTATAAAAAGCTGTACCTTTGCTCAATAGAAGATACAATTGTATGATTTTCCTTTCTAAAGGTGATAAAAACAGCACACATTTTGAAAAATCAGGATTCTCATTAATTAAAACTGGCACTAAGTGTGGAATTTTAAATTTAGTATATAAAACAATATATATTAATTATAGTTTCATAAATATATAAAAATCACAATGGTCATGAGAATGATGAAAGCCAAATTCATTTACTACCTGTGGGAGGAAAAATACAAATCATATTTTAACTCTTAAAAATGAGACAGGTATCTAAAACAAATACAGCCAAGTATAAAAATTTGACAAAACTATTATGTATTAAAACACCTCCTATCTACTGAAGTGTTACTAATACCATTAATTGCATTATGTCTATTATTAGAACAACCTATAAAAAAAGTGAAGGGGGCATGGCAACCCACTCCAGCATTCTGGCCTGGAGAATCCCATGGACAGAGGAGCCTGGTGGGCTATAGTTCATGGGGTCGCAAGGAGCCAAACAAGACTGAAGTGACTTAGCATGCATGCACGCATAAGAAAAGTACTGTGTTCTTTCCATTTTATAGAATAAAAACAGAGGCAGGAGAAGTAAATAGGCTGCCTAAAAATTACACAGTAAATAAAGGTTGAACTGGGTTTAAACCCATGCATTTTGTCTCTTGAGGCCTTGTTCTTAATCACTGCATTATGAAATTTGTTTTTTATTTTTCCTCTTTTACTTCTTTGTATACTCGATGTAGTTCATATTTTTTTAATGAACATGAAAATAGAAAAATCAGTACATAAATGTTAGCTAATTGAAAAATACATTTTAAAATATTTACATGGAAGCTTTGGCACTTGATGTTATGGTTTGTGAATACAAAGATTAGTAATGGCCATTTGTCATGACACTCATACTCATGACACAGGTACTATTTCACAGAAGCACAAGTTTAAGAGACATGAAAACTAAGATTTTGAGTATTTTCATAAGAAAATCTGAATTATGATTGTTTAACATACTGATTCAGCCATCCTTTGGACCCAGAGACTTAGATTATTTTTTTCACCGTATGCATCTCTTTTTAGAACAATAGTATGAGATTTTCTCAAAAGTCAAAGTAGGAGTGACGAATTGAGATTTAGATGTCCCAAATCCATAAAGAATCAGAAGACCGGATATTCTGATGTATCTCGGTGATGACTAAACAAAAAATTGTTCAAGTAGATTTCTTTTTATGGTGTGTGATTGATTTAAATACTTAGAGCAAGTTACACTCAATGGTTGACTACTTCCTATTCTCAGTTCTCCTGTTGTTCCTCTACAAAGTTTTCTTTACTCTTTATCCCACCAGTTCCAGCCACTTCAATACTTTAAATGACCAGCCTGTTTCCTTTGTTCAGCATGATCGCTATTCTCCTATTTGGACTTTCCATCTCTGTGCTGACATCTAGAAAGTGCATCCAGAAAACCAACTCTTCTGGGGTTTATCCCTTTTGTTTCCTTTATCTTAGATATATTTGCAATTTTTGTTCAAAATTTGAAAACAATTATTTAACATTAACTCCAATTTTTAGATTATTTATGGTGGCAGCCACTACAACTAGCAATTCAGTTATTTTTAGAAGCTGCTAATATAGATTTGAAATACTTAGAAAAGATGCATCCTTAGTGTGTATCCATTATGTACATATGTGTATGCAACATTTATTAAATTAAATTTTAAGAGATAATTAATATTTCACAATTTCACAACCACTATCTAACCTTAGGCACATAATATTTCTACTAATCTTATTTTTTTTCTTTCTTTTCCTTTGCCTAAAGTAGAAAGCACTTGCTCAAGACCACACAGACAGGAATGGAACCTAAGTCTTTGCATGCTAATTTCTGTGTTCTTTCCACAATGGACAAACAATATAAAAAACGGGCCCAAGGTATTAGGGAACATCTTCCTGTCCACTCAAAGCTTCAAGCCTTAATGTACACACTCATATTCCATCATCAGGCTTTAATTATGACAGGCTAAGCTGCAGAAGCCATCTGGAAAGAAGAAATTTCCCCACCCATTGCTTCTTCCCACTGACTTTAATATGACCTGTGAATACTGTTAACAAATAACAGCTGTCTTGAATCCATATAGCATTTAATTGCCATTTGTTTGCCTTAGCTTCTTGCAACTATTTCAGGAGGGAAAGAGGTCTGAATTCATCACTGAGGATCCTGACATATTGAACAACAAAAATTAATTGTATTTACTTTATTTTGATCTCTTCAATGCCACTTATATTGCTTTACTTACACAGAGTTAGAAATAGCCAAAACAATAATAATAACTGAAGCTTAAATATTTTAGAGATGACATATTATTAAAATATACTATCTTTGTGAATAAGAGCCATATACCAGAATCACTGAAAAATCAACCATTTGTTTTCTTATAGAGTTTTATATACTAGATTAGGAAAAGAAATTTTTGTCCTCTTAGTGTTTACTTGTCATGCTTTTCAAACTGCTTATAACAGTTTCTTTGTTTGTAAAACGAGTGGGTTGGATCCTTGAAGTCCTTCTGGTTCTTCCTAATTTGTAATTCCATAGGGAGATGTATTTCTATTGAAGGCAGGGTGCAGGCATCAGTGCACCTCTCACCTGCCCTTTGCTCTTTTGTCAGTGAACACACACAGAATCTGGATTCACTTGGGAAAATCTGAATTGAAGTTTCTTCTTCTTAGTTAGCTACACTTTTGCTCTTAGGAAAGTTATTAAATCTATATGAGAAAACTATGAAGGAGATTTTATATACGTACTACTCATTGGGAAAATAAAATATCTACTACAAAATAAGTTTAAAGACAAAGCGAATGCATGAGAGAACTCTTTGCAAATTGTGAAATATTTTACAAATGCAAGGAAATTAATATAATAATAATAAAGTGCAAAAACAGAGAGGGGGATACAAAAGAAATAGCTTCAGCTAGACTACCCAGAGACATGTCTGAGCAAAAGGAGGTTCTGCTACTAGTGCTGTTCAAGAATGCAGGAGATAGAATCATGTTCAGTTCAGTTCAGTCGTTCAGTCGTGTCCGACTCTTTGCGACACCATGGGCTGCAGCACGCCATGCCTCCCTGTCCATCACCAAGTCCCAAAGTTTACTCAAACTTATGTCCATTGAGTTGGTGATGCCATCCAACCATCTCATCCTCTGTCGTCCCCTTCTCCTCCCACCTTGAATCTTTCCCGGCATCAGGGTAATTTCAAATGAGTCAGTTCTTCACATCAGGTGGCCAAAGGATTGGCGTTTCGGCTTCAGCATCAGTCCTTCTAATGAATATTCAGGACTGATTTTCTTTAGGATGGACTGGTTGGATCTCCTTGCAGTCTGAGGGACTCTCAAGAGTCTTCTCCAACACCACAGTTTAAAAGCATCAATTCTTTGGCATTCAGCTTTCTTTATAGTACAACTTTCACATCCACACGTGACTACAGGAAAAACCATAGCTTTGACTAGATGGACCTTTGTTGGCAAAGTAATATCTCTGCTTTTTAATATGTTGTCTAGGTTGGTCATAACTTTACTTCCAAGGAGCAAGCATCTTTTAATTTCATGGCTGCAGTCACCATCTGCAGGGATTTTGGAGTCTAAAAAAATACAGTCTGTCACTGTTTCCCCATCTATTTTCCATGAAGTGATGGGAACAGATGCCATGATCTTAGTGTTCTGAATGTTGAGCTTTAAGCCAACTTTTTCACTCTCCTCTTTCATTTTCATCAAGAGGCTTTTTAGTTCCTCTTCACTTTCTGCCATAAGGGTGGTGTCATCTGCATATCTGAGGTTATTGATATTTCTTCCAGCAATCTTGATTACAGCTTATGCTTCATCCAGCCCAGCATTTCTCACGATGTACTCTGCATATAAGTAAGCATGGTGACAATATACAGCCTTGATGTACTCCTTTCCCTATTTGGAACCAGTCTGTCATTCCATGCCCAATTCTAACGGTTGCTTCCTGACCTGCATACAGATTTCTCAAGAGGCAAGTTAGGTGTTCTGGTATTGCTATCTCTTTAAGAATTTTCCACAGTTTGCTGTGATCCAGGCAAGAATCTTGATAGAATCATGGGAATAAAAAAACAGCACATACAAATAAGACAGTGTTGATTTGTCTAGTAAAGAAATCATATTTGGAATAGCATACATAATTTGACTAATTTTGTGATTGTTAAATGCAATTTTTCAAGACATCTTTTAATATATTTATTTTGCAGCTAATTATTTTGCATGCTAAATAACTGTATAAATTAAAATCTGATTGTAATAGTACATGCACCTTTCAAATTTCAAGGATGGGTACAGATTTCTCAGTTCCACCAAGGAGAGACTATTGTTAATGGTTACATCTTTTTTGGTTGAATTTTTTTAAAAAATGGCATAGTTGTAACGCAGCCCAGTCCCCATCACTTAAATACAGGACGGAGGTAGAAAAGAGGCATGCTGCAGGCATCATTATTATTATTATTCAGTTAGGAAGGGTCATTCCAAAACTTTTTAAGCGATCGGTCTTTTTGTAACAGCTCTTACTCCACAGATTGGGAAGCCACATGGGCATTGTGCCTGTCTCTAGATACATGTTGTCAACACTTCAATTCAGATAAGGAAAACAGCCACACTTTTCTTCCATAGATGCACTGAATCCACTATATTCCAATCAACATTTATTATCCTTCATTAATTGTTGGAGAAGTATATGGCAACCCACTCCAGTGTTCATGCCTGGAGAATTTCACAGACAAAGGAGCCTGGTGGGCTACAGTCCATGAAGCCGCAAAGAATTGGACATGACGGAGGGACTTTCACTTCCATCAGTTGTTCCCCTCTCTGACAAGTGGATCATAATGATGTTTCAGACCTCCAGTGATTAAAACCAATTCAAAGTTTCTAGTGCTCCAATTAAGGTATATTTCCATTTTTGCACTATAAAAATAATTCTGAAATATGGTCATTAGACCCATTGGGAAAAGCACAGAGAAAAGTTAACAGTACATACTTGTAGCAATACATCACATCCATTTTTAAGGTGATTAGGTTCACCTGGATTGATTATATTCTTTGCAGATTGATATTATTCTTTGCAGCCAAAGACGGAGAAGCTCTAAACAGTCAGTAAAAACAAGACCTGGAGCTGACTCTGACTCAGATCATGAGGTTCATATTGCAAAATTCAGGCTCAAATGGAAGAAAGTGGAGAAAAAGAAATTGTAGGTCTTTGGTACATACTTGTAATGATATTTCACATCCATTTTCAAAGTGTTAGGCTCACCTTCATTCGAGAGATTCTGAGTCTTCATTCTTGCAAATGTCTGTAAAATTGCTAGGTTCTTGAAACTGTACTATCTCGGTTTTTATGATAGAAGTAAAGCCTGGAATTAGTTGTGTTTTTTGGTTTTTAAAAATATAGATCAACATTTTAGAGGGGCTTCCCAGGTGGTTCATGGTAAAGAATCCACCTGCCAATACAAGAGATGCAGGAAATTTGGGTTTGATCCCTGGGTGGGAAGATCCCCTGGAAGAGGAAATGGCAACTCCCTCCAGTATTCTTGCCTGGAAAATCCCGTGGGCAGGGGAATGTGGTGGGCCACAGTCCATGGCACCATAAAGAGTCAGACATGACTTAGCCACTAAGTAAACACACACACACAGTATTTCAGAAGGCTGTTCATCTATTTCAGTCCTAGAAACTGAACAATTAGCCAGTACTAACGGAAATATCATTCTTAAATTCTGGTAGCCATCCAATCCATTCTGTCCTTTGGAATAACTATTCCTACCATGACTCTTCTCAGTTAAATACCACAATTTGTTAGGCTTTGCCATTTCTACCATTTCTGTTGAAATCAGATAATATATTTTTTTAGCTTGACCTTGAATTTTCACCATCAAATTTCAAGCGATAAAAACATTTTCAAGATTTTTTAATTCACTGGTGAATGGAATGCCCTTTGGACCTGCTGTGGATCACAGTGAATGTCACACATGATAAATTCATTCTAATGCTCCTATGATCATAGGCTTCAGGAGACTCTTTTGTTAATCTAAAGTGCTATATAGAAGCAAATTCAGGGAGCTAAACCTCACTGAAAATGGGTTACAGTTTCAATCAGTCAACTGAGCAAAATATTAGAACTGCTGCTCACAATAACATATTAATCCAAGAATCTCTGGATAGTATGATAATATTAATAAATTTGACACAAATTCCATGTTTTACTCTCTTTGTTCTAATAGCCTTAGAAAAAATTTCCTGTACGTATTCTTCAAGTTCCTACCAAAATAAAAATTGGGCATTTTTTTGCTTACAGAATTAGTGCCATTATACTGTGTATAATCTACATCTTCCTAGGTTTACACCTTGAAATAAAATCTTGCAATGCTGTGAATTCAAGTTACATTGTTTTTGCTTATCCACAGAATCAAGTTTGGAGCCTTATTTCTATCTTCAGCAGCCTTGCAGCAATTAGAGGAAAAATAATTTTAGGGCAATTCTAGAAGCTCTCTGGTTGTCTGACAATGACTTGAGCTGATTAAAATAGTCAGCTTGATATTTTACTTCCATAGTCTCCCAGGTTGAGTCTAAGGCAATTGCCTAACCCTCCAGTTAGTCATCTTTTACTCGATTACAATCAAGTGCAGCAGACTCTCGGTCTCCCCAGATTTTCTCTTCATTAGGAACTTAATACAAGACAACCACAGAAAGTTATTTGCATAACTATTTTTCCACTGCATGATTTTGACCACCAGCCTCCAATTTTCCACTAGCAGTAAGATCATCACTACATTTAAATCCAATTAGATCAAATCACAATTCCTAGATGCCTATCTTTTGTGTGGATATGTTTCTTTGTTTCATTTCTTATACCAAGAACTCTATTGATCAATGTTCAGTCAGGAGAAAATAATAATAGCAAATCCAGTAGACAGTGATGATTTAAGTAATAAAATTTGTTACAAAGCTTTTGGTAGCCGGGAAAGACCAAGTGATATAAATGGTGCTGGAAAAGCAAAAGGAGAAAAGCTTATCAAGTCTGAGGCTGAGTTGCTGGAGAGCTGTTATTTCCTCTCCTTTTCTTAGAAAAACATAAGAGCTTGGAACTAGGTAGTGTTAAATTAGTTTTCCATCCTCCAGGCCCAGTGATAAAGAGTATAAATGGATAATCATTTATACATGAGACAAGACACACTATCCAGCATATAGAAGTAATTCTTAGCTTAAATTTCATCAAAATCTCACCCTTTTTTCTCATATATATCTAAATAGACTCTCTAATGTCATATTCATAGACTACTATCTGCATACCAGTACTACATAGGTATATTTAAGGCCCAAAATGTTTAGTAGCTCTGGGTTAAAAAGAGAATTATGTGTGATTGCAGTTAGTATTTGTGGTAAAAGAGTACTGATGGAGGCACTCCATTTTTCAAGATTTTGCAGCCCTCTGTAGAAAAGTTAAGACCTTGCTAAGGAAATGAATGATTATCTTAAAATATACCTATCTTTAGTTTACAGATGTATTCTCAACAACAGCTGCTGTCCACACTGACTAATCTTGAGCTGAAGTCTAGGTCATGAGATTTTAACCAGCGTCTCAATAAGTGATGTGAATTGATAAGAAACATCAGAATGGATGCTCCAAGATCAGTTTGCTTGAGATAGTTTCTTGCTTTTTTAAAAATTTCCTTCAGTATTTACATAGGACTAAAGGAATAGTCATATACTACAGCAAGGCCTTTGACTGTGTGGATCACAACAAATTGTGGAAGATTCTTAAAGAGATGAGAGTACCAGACCACCTTACCACCTGTCTCCTGAGAAAGTTGTATGTTAGTCAAGAAGCAACAGTTTGAATTGGACCTTGAACAACTGACTGGTTCAAAACTGGGAGAGGAATACAACAGGGCTGTATGTTGTCACCCTGCTTATTTAACTTCTATGCAGCGTACATCATGAGAAAGACTGGGCTGGATGTCTCACCAGCTGGAATCAAGATTGCCGGGAGAAACAGCAACAGACTCAGACATGCAGATGATACAACTCTAATGGCAGAAAATGAAGAACTAAATAGCCTCTTGATAACGGTGAAAGAGCAGAGTGAAAAAGCTGGCTTAAAACTCAACATTCAAAAAAACTGAGATCATGCATCTGATCCCATCACTTAATGATAAACAGAAGCAGAAAAAGTGAAATCAGTGACTTCTTTTATTTTCCTGGGTTCCTAAATCACTGCAATCCAATCACCCTTGGACAGTGAGGAGATCACACCAGTCAATCTCAAGGGAAATCAACACTGAATACTCATTGAAAGGACTGATGTGGAAGCTCCAGTATTTTGGTCACCTGATATGAACAGCCGACTCATTGGAAAAGTCCCTGATGCTGGGAAAGGTTGAGGGCAGGAGGAGAAGAGGGCATCAGAGGATGAGATGGCTGAATGACATCACTGATGCAATGGACATGAAATTGGGAAGACTTCAGGAGATGGTGAAGGACAGGGAGGCCTGACCTGCTGCAGTCCATGAGGTTGTAAAGAGTCAGACACGATGAAGCAACTGAAAAACAACAGCAAAGTCACTGCAGGCAGTGACTGCAACCATTAAATTAAAACATGCTTGCTCCTTGGAAGAAAAGCTATGACAAACATAGACAGTAAATTAAAAAGCAGAGACATCACTTTGTGACAAAAGTCTGCATAGTCATAGCTATGGTTTTTCCTGTAATCATGTATGGATGTTTGGCCTGAGGCCAAACTATGGTAAGGGTAATGGCAGTTAAGGTGACCTCCTCCAAAAGGACTTATGCCAAGATGGCATCTGATCCCATTACTTCATGTGACTGCAACCATGAAATTAAGACACTTGCTCCTTGGAAGAAAAGCTATGACAAATCTGCTGTGTTCAGTCTTGGTCATGTCCAACTCTTTGCGATTCCATGAAGTCCTATAGCCCATAGGAGCTCCTATAGTCCATGGACTCCATAGCCTGCCAGGTTCCTCTGTCCGTGGGATTTTCCAGGCAAGAATACTAAAGTGGGTTGCCATTTCCTTCTCCAGGAGACCTTCCCGACCTAGGGACCGAACCCACATCTCCTACATTGGCTGGCAGATTCTTTACCCCTGAGCCACCTGGAGCCCTGCTTTAGGTTACTCACTTTTAGTGCTGCTACCAGAAAAGCTGCATTCTGTTTTGCATCTCCTTGTTTCTGCCATTGTTCCCTGTTGTTGAATAATCTAAAAACTGAGAAGTATTCATTTCAAATACATCATCTAATTTCTATACTTTTTTAATCTCTGGAGCACTTTGCCTGAAGAAGGTCATATTTATCATGTTTACATTCTCAGGAGCCTCGGGGTCTGTATCTGTATAGCACCTATAAACTTGATAAATCCTTTCTAGAAACTCTGATGGATCCTTAGTTGGTTTTATCTCCTGAATTTAACTTAAGCTCTTTTGTCTAGGTGTCCCACTGGGTTTTCTCTCAGACTTCTGTACCATAAGGTGGTAGCCCTGACACCTTTTTCTCCTGATACAATAGGATAAATGCTTCTACATATGGTATCTCATCTTTTTTCCCTGCTCTTTTACAAAACACTTCTTACTGTGAGATTGCATAATAGTTGAGTGAGTCGTTCAGAGGTCATTGCTCTTCTGATCCTAGTATATATTGGGTCCAGACCCTATTACAATAGCGTGGTCATAGGCTCACAATTATACTTTGCCCGTTTATCCATTATATACCCCCCAAAGGGCTCTCCTTCAAGATAGATGGAGTAATTCCCATTTATAGATGGAATATTTCTCATTTTTTAAAAGGATGACAACACAACACAAAAGATGCATACAAATTCCAATATAAAAAATCCCACAAAATATTACAGCATCAATACACCAATAAATTGGTTCCTAACTCCCAAAACTTACCCTACAAACCAAAGAACTAATTCCAATCAGGGTAGGCTGACCCCACAAGAACTAGTTCCGCAATAACTGGTTCCAACTGAACTGGTTCCCAACTCAGGTTAATAAAATTACCTTATAAAACAAACGAACTAACTCCATCTAGGGTAGGCTTACCCCCACAGGAACTAGTTCACCAATGAACCAGTTCAAGCTCAGACATAGTACAAATCCAGACAGCGTATTAAAAAGCAGAAATATTACTTTGTCAACAAAGGTCCATGTAGTCAAAGCTATGGTTTTTCCAGTAGTCATGTATGGATGTGAGAGTTGGACCATAAACAAGACTGAGAGCCAAAGAATTGATACTTCGAACTATGGTGCTGGATAAGACTCTTGAGAGTCCCTTGGACAGCAAGGAGGTCAAGCCAGTCAATCTTAAAGGAAAACAACCTTAAATATTCATTGGAAGGACTGATACTGAAACTCCAATACTTTGGCCACCTGATGCAAAGAGCCAACTCATTGGAAGAGACCCTGATGCTGGGAAAGATTGAAGACAAGAGGATAAGGGGGCAGATGAGATGGTTAGATAGTGTCACTGACTCAATGGACATGAATTTGAGCAAACACCAGGAGATAATGGAGGACAGAAGAGCCTGGCATGCTACAGACCATGAGGTTGCAAAGAGTTGGACACAACTTAGCAACTGAGCAACATAAGGAATATTATTTTTCTCTGTTAGAACATGAGATTCTGTAACTGAAGGGGGGGAAAAGATGATGGAAAAAGATTGTCATATTGAAAAGTAATCAGGACCTAGGTAATTAAAACTCTGATAAGCAGATTTTGGAAGGATGTAATGCTACTTCTCATTGGAATTTCCTCTGAGTCTCTAGATTTCAAATATTTCTATGGATATCCCTTCAAAGCTGAGAAAAACAAAAGTTTCTATAAAAAGATCATCAACTTTTTGAAGGGAGACTTCCACCAGTGTAGTTTAAGTCCACAAATCATGGCTTTTGGAAAACTGGCATGAACTGACCATTATCCCAAAGAAGCAGAAACCAAGAAGATTTTAGAGTTTGTTTCTTTGGATTGTTGGTGCTGTTGCTATTGTTGTATTATATGTGCTCTGTGTATCCTCTTTATTCCAAATAACTTTGAGCCTTACCTGTGGTCTATGATTGACTAAAACAAGAAGGGCATGTACTAGTTATTGGCCCTGGGTACATTATTTTTCCCTGATGGACTAGAATTGGAGCTTAGATAATACATTTATATATTGCATTTCTTTCTTGCATTCTAAATTTATTGAGTTTAGGGATATTTTTGTGAATCTGGTTATTCTTGAAATTCTGGAAAAGTGGAACACATAAGAAATGGGAATAAATAAATCAAATTTGGATGTACTGAAATGGCCACACCAATTCCAGTGAAAATGGCCCTTGTTGCAAATGGTATAGAAGGAATTCAGACCACCCAGATATCTGAGTGAAAATCTGTCTGGATGAATGAAATAAGACAGAAAGAAAAAGAGAGTGAATTTTAGTTAGTTTGGAACTTTATCCAAAGAAGAGAAGTTTCTTTTTGAGAACTTTACTATCTTTATGTGATATTTGGGATTTTTTCTTCATTTTTTTTCTATTGAGCTTGGAGTCATAAAAAGAGGTGATTATAGGCTATTGGAGGCTTCTCTGGTGGCTCGGCAGTAAAAGAATCTGCCTGCAATGCAGGAAATGCAGGTTTGATCCCCTGGAGAAGGACATGGCAACCCACTTCAGTATTCTTGCCTAAATAATCCCATGGACAGAGGAGACTGATGGGCTACAGTTTATAAGGTCACAAAGAGTCAGACACGACTGAAGCAACTGAGCATGTACACACGCATATAGCCTATAGGGATGGAAATTATAATAATACATAAGTGCTTAGAAATGGAAATTATTGGCACTAATTTAGCTAAATTAATGTAATAATCTGTTTCCCATTCACTATCATTCATTAGATTTTTGCTCGTTTAGAAAATATCAAGAAGGGTGATTGGCAAAGCAGGATTCAGAGATCTACTTAAGTATTATCAAAACCCATCAAAGCACATATCAAGCAGCTAACAGTAACGGATGCTGTTAAAAATTCAAAGAGGATGATAACTGAAAGCAAGTTTTCTGTGCTTTGAAACAGCTTTGTGCAACATTTCTTTTCTCCACACATCATGTATAAGCAATATGATATCCTTATGATTTACAAAAAGCTAACTTGTTTCAAGCAAAAAGCATCTTAAACTTTCATAAATAGATTTCACTAGAGAAGTGACAGTAAAAGCCAAAATCAAGTTGTTTATGATTTGTGAGGAAGCAAGACAAGTAACTATAGTCTATCAAGAGGCTTAAATAAAAGTTTACACACAGAATCATTTTTTAAAAAATCATAGACAGGGTCTTCCCTGATATTCCAGTGTTTAATAAGACTCTACACTTCCAATACAGGTAGTTCTGGTTGACCCCTGGTCAGGGAACTAAGATCCCACATGCCTCACAGTGAGGCCAAAAAAATAAATAAATAAAATTATAGAATAAACAAAAAATATTTTTATAGGATGAGACTCTTAAAAACAGGTTTAATTTTAAAAGAGAGAACTGGAGAGTGAGAAGTTGAAGATCCTGATAAGAAGAAACCTGGCCTAATGAATTCAAAAGAAAATAGGATTAGAGAAGTTAACTAAAAGGTGAATCAAAATCAAAAGATTAGCCATTTTTTTTAAGTCTGATAAAGAGATGAAGGAAAAGGACACAGGGGAATGTTTAAGGAGAGAAGAGACATTTCTCTTACGTGCTTAGCATGTAAGAGAAGTTTAACTTGTAGACATATGACCAGGTATTATGAATCAAACATCCTTCTCAAATTAGCATATTATTCTACCTTTATTAGAGGAAATCTGGGGATAGAAAAAGCTGGGGTCATCTCTATCATTCTAAAAAGTTTTGAGAAGAAAAACATCATACTTAGTATAGCTTCTGCTTGGACTCTGTACCTACACAGGAAAGATTAAACATGGAAAAGATATCCTGAGCCAGGGTTTTCACATTATTTTTCAGATTAATTAAATCCCAATATCCCTTGCTGTAATAGAATCAAATTGATTAAAGATGACAATAAAGTAGAATCAAGTTCATCTTCTTGATTAGGATGCGGTCCCCATAAACAAGGGCACTGCAACACTCTCAAGAGTCATGTTTTTCAAGTTTTCTGTGCTTTGAAACAGCTTTGTGCAAAATTTCGTTTCTCCACACATCATGTATAAGCAATATGATATTATGATTTACAAAAATCTAACTTGTTTTAAGCAAAAGATGCATTTACAGGAACTCAGAGACTTACAGAATAATAATTTATTTCTGTATAATATTATTAATTATGCTACTGCTGCTGCTGCTAAGTTGCTTCAGTCGTGTACGACTCTGTGGGACCCTATAGACAGCAGCCCACCAGGCTCCCCGTCCCTGGGTCTCTAGGTAAGAACACTGGATTGGGTTGCCATTTCCTTCTCCAATGCATGAAAGTGAAAAGTGAAAGTGAAGTCACTCAGTCGTGTCCGACTTAATAAAAGGTACTAATTTAGTTTCATTATTATGAGATAGGCACTATTCTCATTAGTTCGCAGATGAGAAACTGGAATGCGAAGGTTAAAAGTGACTTGTGTTTTAAGCTTATGCACTTCATAAAATGTGACTGGGAACTTGAATCTGTTCTTGTGATTCCAAGGTTGGTATTAATTCTACTGCAGTATATGTTTGTAACCACAAGACAGGAAAAATAATTGATCCTCTAATCTCAACCTCTGATCCAATTTCCATGGTGATAATAAAACTAAATAAGAATACTTCTTCCTCCAACTGAGAACTTTAAAAACTGTGTTTGCTCTTTCAGAAGTCAGAAGCAATCAACTAAGATTTGAGGGATGGATCCAATTAGTCTCCTGGTTTGATTAAAATCATATGTGATAATATTCCGCCTCACATCATTTTGAATTTTAGCTATCATTATTCACTTGATTTTAAATCATAAATTAAAATGCTATCTAAATATATTAACACACTTTATTTCTTTCGAGTATAGAAAACCATTCTTTAATTGCACACAAAATTGTCATGATTTTATCTTGAAAGAAGAGAAATTCA
Source organism: Bos javanicus (assembly GCF_032452875.1). Lineage (NCBI taxonomy): Eukaryota > Metazoa > Chordata > Mammalia > Artiodactyla > Bovidae > Bos > Bos javanicus. Next base: position 9,205,348 of record NC_083869.1, read on the forward strand.
TTGCGCCCAGAATTAATCTTTAGGTGGGATTTATTGCTTTTATTTGGGATAGAGAATTCATAAATATTTTTCTTAAAGGCTTAGGAAAAGAACAATGGAAATCACTCATAAAATACTAGGAAATGTACAAACACAGTACAATTTCTATCTGACAGTGACATACTAAGAAAGTGAATTTCTCTTTCCTTTTTTTTTTCATTTTGTCTCAAGAATAGCAATTGATATGATGTGCACCCATTAGCCAAAACTCTTTACTCAACTGGGAACTGATGCTGTAGACATTTGTTCTTATAAACCACTTTGAAATATTCCATTTTATAGCTTAAAGTGTGAAAAACAATATCATTACAACTAATATTATAAATGTCAGTTTAGCAATACTTTATGTATGAAACACTATAGTTCCTGGGATTAAAGCTCTTTGAAATGGAAGCCTTGAAAACCTAAAATCATAAGGTATATCTCACTTTGGAATTGTAGGCAGTTAGAGTAGGGGAAAGGGGTTCAAAATGGCAGTCATAGGAAGTGGTGGCTAAGAGATCACACACGCAGCAGGTGAACAAAGAAAGGGAGAAAAAACCAAGGAAAAGAAAAACAATGCACCTGTGTGAAGGTGACATTGACACATGACAGCAAATGTGCCCAACAAACCACCTTCCATGATTGGTCTCTGGCATATGCCCTAATTGCATACAGCAAAACCAATCAGGCACCAGGGACTGTCCAGGAAAGGGAACAAAGGATTAAAAAGATTAAAAGTTCCATTCAGTTCCATCACTCAGTCCTGTCCGACTCTTTGCAACTCCAGGAACCGCAGCACACCAGGCCTCCCTGTCCAACACCAAATCCCGGAGTCCACCCAAACTCATGTCCATTGAGTTGGTGATGCCATCCAATCATTTCATCTTCTGTTGTCCTCTTCTCTTGCCCACAATTCCTCCTAGCATCAGGGTCTTTTCCAATGAGTCAGTTCTTCGCATCAGGCGGCCAAAATACTGGAGTTTAAGCTTCAACATCAGTCCTTCCAATGAACACCCAGGACTGATCTCCTTTAGGATGGACTAGTTGGATCTCCTTGCAGTCCAAGGGACTCTCAAGAGTCTTCTTCAACACCACAGTTCAAAAGCATCAATTTTTTGGTGCTCAGCCTTCTTTAGGGGTCCAACTCTCACAATTGTACATGGCTACTGGAAAAACCATACCTTTGACTAGATGGACCTTTGTCGGCAAAGTGATGTCTCTGCTTTTAAATATGCTGTCTAGGTTTGTCATAGCTTTTCTTCCAAGAGCAAGCGTCTTTTAATTTCATGTCTGCAGTCACCATCTGCAGTGATTTTGGAGATGAAGAAAATGAAATATGTTACTGCTTCCAATGTTTCCCCTTCTTTTTGCCATCAGGTGACGGAATCAGATGCCATGATCTTAGTTTTTTAAATGCTAAGTTTTAAGCCAATTTTTTTACTCCTCTTTCACCTTTATCAGGAGGCTCTTCAGTTCCTCTTCACTTTCTGCCATTAGAGTAGTATCATCTGCATATGTGAGGTTGTTGATATTTCTCCCAGAAATTTGATTCCAGCTGGTGATACATCCAGTCTAGCATTTCACATGATGTACTTTGCATGTAAGTTAAGTAAATAAGGAAACAATATACAGCCTTGACATACTCCTTTCCCAATTAGAACCAGTCAGTTGTCCCATGAAAGGTTCTAACTATTGTTTCTTGACCTGCATACAGCTTTCTCTGGAGACAGGTAAGGTGGTCAGGTATTTCAATCTCTTTAGAATTTTCCACAGTTTGTTGTGATCCACACAGTCAAAGGTTTTAGCATAGTCATTAAAGCCAAAGAAGATGCTTTTTCTGGAATTTTCTTACATTGGATTGGCTAAAAAGCTCATTTTTTTACAAACACATTTTGGGCAACCCATTACAAATGTAAGGTCATAATAAAATAGGATTCTTTCATGAAATTTTTACAAGTTTAAAGTTAAATAATTTAGCAACTTAAACAAGAAAAGTCATAACAGGAGGCCAATTACAATAGTTCAATTTTTAAACAAGAATTTTTTTATATAATCATTATTCCTAACTGATACCTCTTACCATCAAACTGCAGAATCGTCATCATTTAAAATAAACAAAAATGTCATGTCCATGCAAATTAGTTTTCTATCACAGAATTTATTGAAGCTCAGACAGAATTGATGAGTGTCACTTCATTGATGGGGAACTAAAGGTAGTAATAAACATTTTCTACTTAACTGTTGGTTGAAAAAGCAAAGGAAAGTGACCTTGCCAACCAAATGTGCATCAAAAACATTAATATGGGAAACTCTTCTTCCCAGAAAATCTCTTTTTGGAAATGAAGTGTTTGTAAATATGAGGACATATGCGTATATATGGGCTTCCAAGGTGGCTTAGCAGTAAACAATCTGTCAACGAAGGAGATGCAGGAGACAAGGGTTGAATTCCTGGGTCAGGAGGATCCCTTGAAGAGGGCATGGCTACCCACTCCAGTATTCTTGCCTGGAGAATCCCATGGATAGAGGAGCCTGTCAGGCTATAGTCCATGGGGTCGTAAAGAGTCAAACATGACTGAGCAGACACACAGATGCACACACACACACTTGCATATATAGTATTTTTATAGCATTGTTCATAGTGAAGAAAAGTTATAGCAGTTCAGTGAGGACTTTCACTCCAAAAGAAATGGTATAGTTTCCTCTTTCCAAATAAGTAACCACTGTTTAGTAAAATAGGCTGTTCTTTGAATTGAACATGAACTAATTATGTAATTAACATTTTCAGATACAACTTAAAAACTGACATTGTTTTAATTAAGTTTTGTTTTGTCCAAGACTCAAAATCAAATCTCATTCATCTCTAAAAATTCTACCTAAAAACTTGCCAAATTAAATTAGAACATTTTGCCCCAATTTGATTCATTATCCAACAAACATTCATTGAGAATTTATTACCTCATGGGCACTGTGCTAAATGTTGAGGATAAATAAATAAATCAGAGTACTATTGTTTAGAAAAACAAGAATCTTGTGAGGAATTGCCATAGAAGTGATAAATAAAAAGGGTGGGAATTGATGGAGGGCTCTTTCTCAATTGTTTTCTACATACCCACTATACGTCTCAAGCATAATCACTCTTAAAATTGCAGATACTTTCAAGCAAATGTGTACACTATTAAAGAATTACCCTATTTTTGAATAGAAAAGCTTGTATCATGTTTTCTGAATATACTGTGAAATCTTTGCCTGCTCTCAAAAGCAAAGAAACCCATTCTGCTCTGAGAAGACTACATAACCAAAATTAAAAACTTAGCTGAATCCTTTAAATTAGTAAAGCAGAGGATCTAGTTGGATAAGTTAACTTTTTTCACGATTTCTAACTGGCACTGACCTTTCTCATACAATGATTTTGTATTCTACTTATTTTATGATGTTTATGTTACTATAAAATCTATTCCCATGCTTATAAAAGCAGTTCACTTTACATGTCACAGAAAACTTTTGTCTATTTCACAAAAAGAATGTTTTCCACTGGAATTGAAAATTAAGCTATTAAATTTCCTCAAATTTTATTGGGAAGTGTGTGCTCTTTTTTAACTTCTTGAATTTATGGTATAAGTCTAACCATTAATTTTCTGTTGTGTGTACTGTGCTTAGTCACTCAGTCATGTTCGACTCTTTGCAATCCCGAGGACTGTATCCCACCAGGCTCCTCTGTCCGTGGGATTCTCCAGGCAAGAATACTGGAGTGGGTTGCCATTTCCATCTCCAGGGGATCTTCCTGACCCAGAAATCAAACCAGCATCTCCTGTGTCTCCTACATTGCAGATGGATTCTTTACCTGCTGAACCATGTTGTTTACATATATTAAAAATCAGAGGGGGTGGGGAAAAACGGGTCTATGAACTCTTGCCAATGTTATCCGAAATGTCAGCATTAAAATTTTAGGAAGAAAAAGTGACAGAAGATATAAGTTTACTGACAGCTTTCCCCCCAAACTAAACAAACAAAAATGTTTTCAGTGAAAATAGTATAATGTAGTTAGCTACTGAAGGATTTGGGATGCCTGAGCTCTGGTCTATCACAAGGAAACAAATGTGAGCAAAGATACAAAATTTCAATGAAAAAGCAATAGGAAGAGCCACAGAAAATAGTCTAAGCAATAGAATAGCACATGTACAAACACACGCTTAATAGGAGGAAGCAGGTACTGCTCTTGAGAAGTGATTAGTAACAATTAGAGGCCACCTAGGTTTCTGCACTTGGAAGTGATGCTTCATGGAGTAAGATTTTAAAACAGAAGGATCCAAAAACAGATCCTCCTTCTCAAAAAACTTTCACTGTGTCTTCTGTAGCACTAATTTCATCATAAATATCACCTCTAACTCTGCACCTCATTATAGGATGCTGCCCACAATACTTTCCTTAAGTGAACCTCAGAGTGCACGATTTTCCTTGCAGTTCCCCACCCCACACCACCAAAGGAGGACAGTCATACTCTGACCTGCCATAAACACAGAGTTAGGAAAATTGTCTCAACTACAAACGGCTGCTCTCCAACCTACACTCAGTCACTTTATCCAGTGACTAGGGCTTCCCAGGTGATGCAAGTGGTAAAGATGCAAAGATAAAGTGCCTGCCAATGCAGGAGATGCAAGAGACATGGCTTCAATCCCTGGGTCGAGAAGACCCCCTGGTGGAGGAAATGACACCCCACTCCAGCATTCTTGCCTGGAGAATCCCAGGGGCAGGGGAGCCTGGTGGGCTGCCATCTATGAGGTCGCACAGAGTTGGACACGACTGAAGCGACTTAGCAGCAGCAGTAGCAGCAGCCAGACTTTAAGACTTGGAAGTCATATAGACACCTAAAATCAGCCAGGCCATCATTTGCATTGCCATTTCTTTTTCTAGCCTCAGTATTCTAGGTAATCACACTATTCTATCACACCACCTCAGTACTCTATTCACTGTATCCTTCCCCCACCGTTTATGATTAAGTCCTATAGATTCCATCTCCTATTTAGCTCTGAAATTGGACATTTTCTCTCCTCCAGTGTACAGGCCTCATTATTTCTCATTTGTATTTTACTTTTGCTACTATCCCCACTGATTTCAATTTTTCCACTTACTGTTAATGTTTTTAAAACACTTTATATTGAAAGTGAAATGACATGGGCTTTTGTGTAAAATCCTCTCAGGAGTTCTTTCTGATTTTGAATCAGTAATTCATTTAATACTTCTGAGGTTCTACCTTCTCACATTTTTACTGGATTAGAAAAGTATCCTCCTATACAGAGTTAAATTAACTCATGCATGTTAAGTGCTTACCCATTATTTGGAAGCTGGAGAAGGAATTACATAAGCAGGTCCATAAACTCAAATATCAGCAGGCAGACCCAGGAGTGGATGGAGCAGCCTCCCCATTTCGTAGCCGATGGCTACGCGGCCCCAAAGAAAGTGCGTGGCAGTGTTGCATTTTCCCACCTCTAGGTCAGAGTCCTGTTTGGCACCTGCCCAGGCTGGCCGGACGTGGCTAAGGGTCTGAATCCCCCTACCCGGTGCCCAGCGCCTCCCCTGGGGAATCATTAACTTTTAACTTGACCACTGTTATTATGACTCATTTATTCAAAGACTCTCCTTTACCCTAAGGATAAAATTGAAAACCTTAAAATGGCTTTCAGGGTCTCTATAATTTAATTCTAACTTCTCTAGCCTCATCTTTCTACACTCTTGTGATAGAAGCCCTAATTTCAGTCAAGTGCTTTTCCTTCTCCTTTTTCTGACATGGTTAATTGTTAATAACAACTCACAGGCCTCTTAAAAACACATTTCAAAAATTACGGATGCTAGGAGGGCAATGGGGAAAGGTCTGCAAGGAAGGAGTGAAAAGAGTCAAGAGAATTTTGTTGAATACTTAAAGTTCTATATCTTAATTGGGTGGAGTTTACACAAGTGTGTATGTTTGTCAGATAACTGTAGAGTTAATTAATCCATTTTATTGTACATAAATTATACCCCAATAAATTGACTAAAAATGATTCCAAATGGAAGCTCTTCATCAACTCTTCTCTCCCTGGTCTAAGTGGCCGTATGTGAACTTCCATATAACACACATTAACTCTTTTCATAGCACTTATTCTATCGTCTTGCCAAGCACTAAAGAAATTATGAATCCCTCTGAAAACTCTGGAATACTTATTTTAACATCTGTATCTCCAACATCTGATATAAGAGCCCAAAACATAATTGTGTTTCAAATAATATTTATGGGACCAGTGAATGAATGAATTGCAAATTGAGATCATAATTATAAAATCAGGTTAAAATTTGATAATGTTGAATTAGGTGATTATATGTTTACAGTTTCTATGTTAAAACTTTAAAGTAACTGTACAACACATCTAATGCTCTATAATAAGTTTAATTTATACAATCGAAGATTAGAATGTCACCCAATTACTAAAAATAGCTATGTAGCTTCATCATCAATATAAATCTTATCAGAATGCATATCAAATAGAGGACTTATTTTCTCTTTTATGGGAAATAAGTAAGCAAACAATTAAAAACTGTCATCTACTGATTATTAAAAAACTCATTGTAGCAATGAATATCAAGAACATATAGAAATTAAAACTAAGATGAGAAAATGTGATACTAATGTCAACAGTGGAGATCCAACCAGTCCATCTTAAAGGAAGTCAGTCCTGGGTGTTCACTGGAAGGATTGATGCTGAAGCTGAAACTCCAGTACTTTGGCCACCTCATGCGAAGAGTTGACTCATTGGAAAAGACCCTGATGCTGGGAGGGATTGGGGCAGGAGGAGAAGGGGACAACAGAGGATGAGATGGCTGGATGGCATCACCGACTCGATGGACGTGAGTCTGGGTGAACTCCAGGAGTTGGACAGGGAGGCCTGGTGTGCTGTGATTCATGGGGTCGCAAAGAGTCAGACATAACTGAGTGACTGAACTGAACTGAACCGAATGTCAACAGTAGTGTCATGTCCAAATATACCAAGAAAACCCTGGAGTAGAAAAAACACAAAATTTCCACTGCACCAAGGCACATGTAAAAGTCATTACTGATATACTCAGAATGCAATATACCAAGGAGAGTTGGATCCTTAAAGAAATACATGCCTACCAGCAGGCAAAGTTCCCAATGATAATAGATGGGATTGAGGCAATCATCCTATAAAATGTAGAATATAAGCTCATATGACCTGGTTTTCAGGGGGCATATCATCCATCAGTCTCATTGATAACTTTGATAAAGTTATCACTTAATCAACTCTTATAAAGTATCCTTTTTCTTGGATTAGGAAGAGTTATAAAATCCAGTACATTTTAGACTAAATTAAGATATTATAAAGACAGAATCTTTTATAATATCTCAGATGTTCCAATTATTGTGCCTTCAAGCATAGTTTCTCCTAAAGGAAAAAGCCCTTAGCTTTCCCACCAAAAAAAAGTTCACTCATATTTAAACTCACATGACCTTGCCCTTCCACAGTTTGGATGGCAAGTAAATGTATGATTTAGGGCAGCCAGTCTTCAACTTTATCATTGTAGTTAATATACAGTATTATATTAGTTTTGGATATACAGCATAGTGATTCAATATTTTACAGATTATGATTAATTAAAAGTTATTACAAGATAATGGCTATAATTCCCTGTGCTATAGAATATATCTTTGTTGCTTATATATCTAATACATGGAAGTTTGTATCTGTTAACACCATACCCCTAATTTGTGCCCACTTCCCTCTCCCCTTTGGTAACTACTAGTTTGTTTTCTATATTTGTGAGTGTGTTTCTCTTTTGCATATACATTCATTTGTCTTATTTTTAAGATTCCATGTATAAGTGTTATAGACTTTTTGTCTTTCTCTGATATAGTTCACTAAGCATAATATTTTCTAGGTCCACTCACCTTGCTGAAAATGGCAGAATCTCATTCTTTTTATGGCTGAGCAGTATTCCAGTCTGTGTGGAATATTACTTAGCCATAATCTGAGTAATATCACATCTTCTTTATCCATTCATCTGTTGATTGGCATTTGGAGTTTTTCCATATCTTGGCTATTAAGTAATGCTGCTTTGAACATCAGGGTGCACATATCTTTTCAAATTAGTTGTTTTTGTTATTTCCAGATATATAACCAGGAATAGAAATGTTGGATCACATGGTAGTTCTATTTTTAGTTTTTGAGAAACCACCATAGTAGCTGCACAAATTTGCATTCCCACCCACAGTGTACAAGAGTTCCCTTTTTTAACATCCTCTCCAACATTTCTTATTTGTACTCTTTTTGATGATAGCCATTCTGATAGGTGTGAGGTGATAGCTAACTGTAGTTTTGATTTGCATTTCCCTGAGACTTAGTGATACTGAGTGTCTTTTCATGTTTTCGTTGGCCATCTATATATCTATTCTATTTGAAAAAATATCTGTTCAGGTTTTCTTCCTATTTTGTAATTGTTATTTTTGATGTTAAGTTGCATGGACTATTTATACATTTTGAATATTAACCCTTTTATCAGCTGTATCTTTTACAAATATATTCTCTGATAGCACAGGTTTTCTTTTCATTTTGTCTATGATTTCCTTTGTTGTGCAAAAGCTTTTAAGTGTAATTAGATCTCATTTGTTTATTTTTGCTTTTAGTTCTTTTGACTTAGAAGACAGAACCAAAATAATATTTCTATGATCTATATTGGCCTTATATTTAGGTCTTTAAACCATTTTGAGTTTATTTTTGTATATAGTATCAGGTAATGTTCTAATCTCTACTATCCAATTTTCCCAGCACCACTTGTCTTTTCTCCATTGTATGTTCTTGCCTCTCTTACAGGCCAATATATTTGATGAATATAGATGCAAAAGATTCTCAACAAAATATTAGCAATCCAAATTCGGCAATGTATTAAAAGATCATATACCATGATCAAGTCAGATTTATCCCAGGATCAAAAGGATGGTTCAACATTTTCAAATCAATCAATGTAAGAAGGATAAAAATCTAATAATCTTCTCAACAGATGCAAAAAAAGCATTTGACAGAATTCAACCTTCACTCATGATTACAACTCTCATCAGAGTGGGTATATAGGAAACATTTCTCAACATAATAGAGCGCATTATGGCAAAGCTGCATCCTTCTCAACAGTGAAAAGCTGAAAGCTTTTCTTCTAAACTCAGGAACAAGATAAGGATGCCCATTCTCGCTACTTCTATTTAACATAGCGTTGGAAATACTATCCACAGCAATCAGATAAGAATAAGAAATAAAAGGCATTCAAATAGGAAGGGAAGAAGTAAAAGTGTCACTATCTGCAGATTATATGATACTTTAAAAAACTGTCTCCACCCCAAAATTATTAGAACTAACAAATGAATTCAGCAAAGTTGTAGTGATGTATATTAATATACAGAAATTTACTGTGTTTCTATATGTAAATAATGAACTAATAGAATCAAAATTTTTTAAAATCATTTAAAATCATAAAAAAATAAAAATACATAGTAATAAACAATCTTCCCTGATAGCTTCCCTGTCTTCCCTGATAGCTCAGCTGGTAAAGAATCCACCTGCAATGTGGGAGACCTGGGTTCGATCCCTGGCTTGGGAAGATTCCCTGGAGAAGGGAAACGCTATCCACTCCTATATTTTGACCTGGAGAATCCCGTGGACTGTATAGTCCATAGGGTCACAAAGAGCTGGGCATGACTGAGTGACTTTCACTTTCACTTTCAATAAACAACCAAGGAGGTGAAGGACTTATATGCTGAAAACTATAAAACATTGATGAAGGAAACTGAAGATGATACAAAGAAATGGAAAGATATTCAGTGCTCTCAAATTGGAAGAATTAATATTATCTAAATATTCCTGCAATAAGGAAATAATTTTCAGATTAAACAGCCATTTGTGAGTCTAGAATGAAAGGTGGGATTAGCCAATAGATTATTAGGTTTGGGGCCCAAGTGTATCAAATGAGGGTATCAATAGATGCAAAAACTAAACAGTATTAAGGAAGAGAGTGCAGAGTGACAACTGGGTTGTAAATGGCTTGATAAACTGAAGTTATAAGGCTATCAAAATTATAAATAAGCAAAACCAATGAGGTAGAGAAAAGATACAGAGAAGCGGATAAAAGAAACCAAGGGATAGAGACAGGAATATGGAAATGTGGAGCTGTGTCTCAATTAATTTATGGTAACAAAATGTTACTGGTTCAAAGATCTATATGTAGCTCAATTTTAACAAGATATTATGTGTCCAGCTTTTTCTGGATTTTCTATGGATATATGTCTTTCCAACAAACCTATAGACTCCAAAATTAATTGAGACTTAGTTTCTTGAAACCAAAAATAAATAAAATTTAAAAGTTTAATTAAAATGAGTTTTGATGGGAATTTCTTGGCAGTCCATTGGTTAGGATTTTGTGATTTCACTATCTGGGTTCGATCCCAGGTCAAGGAACTAAGATCTGACAAGCCACAAAGCATAGGGAAAAAAAAGACTTTCTATGCATTTTAGGTATCAGAACACAGAATGACAAATAATAATTTACTTAGATAAAATCTAGGGAAACATTACCTTTCTAAGAAACAAAAATATAATTTTAGGAATTATACCATATTGTACAAATACTGTCACTATTACCACTATATAACATTCTTTTAGCATAGATTTTTAAAACTAAGCTGAAAAAGATGACAGAAAAATAAATTGACAACTTTTATGTACTTCTAAATGATGTGAAATTATGCACTAACAGCTTTATAAGCTGAAATACAGCCTGTTTGCTCTTTCCATCTGATAGAAAAGAACAAAAGCTCTTGATATAGCCAGGAAAGAAAAGTACTGTTAATACCATTGTTCATCATGAAAATCTTAAAGTATAATATGAATATTTCAAGACCAGTCCAATATAATTTCTAAATGTTCGCACTCATAATTTTGGAAGGAGCAAAACTTCTAATGACACTTTGACCTAGTATATACTATATTGAATTATATCTTTTTTTGCAGTAATCTCTGTGTACCTATTCAGCAAACACACACACACACACACACAAATGAACCTCTACTGTTTATATATTGAAAACAGTCAAGAAAAAAAAAAAGAAGAAAGAAATGCTTATAATAAATACTGATTCCATTGTATACACATGTATTTCCTGTCCCATGACATAATTGGGTGGACTCAGAAAGTCATACAATAGATTTTAATCATTTAATCTGGCTGTTCTAACTCCCTGGGCCAATGTTTTCTTTTCCCATGAGAACTCTCTATAGTACTAGAGCACTAAAGACGCCTTTCTCTCCTGACTGAAACACAAGATACATACAGTGTAGAACATAAGTTATTCCTGCCCAAGGAGAGAAGAGAGACAAAGTTTATATCTCCTAGAAATAAACAGTACAATGCTTTGCCCCAGCTATTTCACCTGTGATGCCTAAGATGATGCTTAAGACATTCTGCCCTGTTAGTTCAATCAATCACTGTTAGTTTGGCTAGTCCCTAAAGCAGTATGCCTAAAGGTCCTGAGCTGAATATGTTAAATATCCTAGATGTCTGAAAGAAATGTTTCCTTAGTACAGGATTTGCATCCAGCCTGATGAAAAGTTTGCCTGAGCTGCTCTTTCAATCCCCCTTTCTAGTCACCTCACCATTCAATTTGTTTCCAAGCTGTATCTCAAGGGAAATCCTTCTCCATAACTTACCATGTTTTAAAAATGCCCTCAACTTCTCCAAAATCTCTTTCCATGTTCATTTCCACTCCTTAATACAAATATTTTCTTATATTTCACTATCTACTTGCTTTAAGGGGGAAGCCGTCAGGCCATGTGGGGTGGAGCAGCTGCATTACCTAGATCTAGAAAACAAATATTTGGAGATTAATTTGAGGTCCTCAAAGTCCTCAAACCACAATGCACAGCAAGCCATTCCACAAACTTGAATAGCTAAGACATTAAGGAACTAGAAGATTAAGAGTACAAAATTGTTTTTTTGTCTCAAATAAGGTATCTGTAAGCTAAGAAGAACTAAAGAGCCTCTTGATGAAAGTGAAAGAGGAGAGTGAAAAAGTTTTCTTAAAGCTCAACATTCAGAAAACGAAGATCATGGCATCCGGTCCCATCACTTCATGGAAAATAGATGGGGAAACAGTGGAAACAGTGGCTGACTTTATTTTTCTGGGCTCCAAAATCACTGCAGATGGTGATTGCAGCCATGAAATTAAAAGACACTTACTCCTTGGAAGGAAAGTTATGACCAACCTAGACAGCATATTAAAAAACAGAGACATTACTTTATCAACAAAGGTCCATCTAGTCAAGGCTATGGTTTTTCCAGTGATCATGTATGGGATGTGAGAGTTGGACTGTGAAGAAGGCTAAGCGCCAAAGAATTGATGCTTTTGAACTGTGGTGTTGGAGAAGACTCTTGAGAGTCCCTTGACTGCAAAGAGATCCAACCAGTCCATCCTAAGGGAGATCAGTTTTGGGTGTTCATTGGGAGGACTGATGTTGAAGCTGAAATTCCAATACTTTGGCCACCTGATGTGAAGAGCTAACTCATTTGAAAAGACCCTGATGCTGGGAAAGATTTAGGGCATGAGAAGAAGGGGATGACAGAGGATGAGATGGCTGGATGGCATCACTGACTCATGGACATGGGTTTGGGTACCCTCCAGGAGTTGGCGATGGACAGGGAGGCCTGGTGTGCTGCCGTTCATGGAGTCGCAAAGAGTCGGACATGACTGAGTGACTGAACTGAACTGAAGCCCTATTTGTTATCGTTGATTCTGTATCTCACTTAACTTGAACCTACTTTCCACTGGGAAACGTTAAATGAATATAATGAGTAAATCACATTTCTTCAACTATCAGATGAATAAAACTAATAAACATTTATGGTTGTTATAATGCAGATAAGAATAAAATAATTTTGGGGAATAAAAGGATGAATACTATAATACTATTTATATGTTTATTTTACGTATATTCAAAAATAAGACCAGTATATCAAAGTTGTGGTTTCACAGATATCATTTGCTTGTCACAGTGTTAAAACAGATCATTCTCTAACCATATACATTTTCAAAGGTGGCATATATTGTGGGCAAATCCTTTGAAATAACAAGGGACTTTTATCCTTGTAGGACTTAACCTTATAAACTCACTAACAGGAAATACAAGTATTGTTAAATGGCATTTCTGTGCACAAGTCTATGAAAAAGAGAATTCTCAATTCCACCAAAGAACAAGACCTCAAAATACTTGTCACTGAATTTAACAATTTTTAGCTATCATTATAGAACTCCTTTTTATTAGATAGCCATCTAATTAATTTTGTGTGTGTGTGGACAATGGATGGTCTCTCCTACTCCACCATTTTGCTGATGTTACCTGCTAAGTAAATTTTCTACAAAAGTATGTTTCAGAAACATATACAAAGCACAAAAAAAGAGTCTAAAATAAAACCATTTCTGGGGTAAAATAAATTATCTGCAATATGTCAAGCACATCTGTAAATATAAGATGTATGTGGAATGCTGTTAATTTAATTCCAAACTTCTAATTACTGGTAATCTTATTTGAAAGAGATGATACACGTGTACAAGGAAGAATTATAGCACAGTGCAAGATTGCATAAAATGGAGTGCTAATCTGAATATAATTAAAAATAAATTACAGAATGTTCACAACATATCCTGTTGAATTAAATTAACTTTCAATTATAAGTGAAGACTTCATAAATAAGAATCTATCTGAACTTCAAACAGATAAATGGTTTTCTATAGAGAAATCAAAAGACAAGCCTGAGGTAAGAAGTAGATGAAAAGAGGAAGGTTTAACAGAAAAGCTGAAAAAAAAAAAAGAGTAAAACAAATAACCATGGCTTACAATAGAATATTTCATGCAAAGAAGGGCACAAACAAGGGAAGAAATAGTATGACCTAACAGAAGCAGAAGATATTAAGAAGAGGTGGCAATAATACACGGAATAACTAAACAAAAAAGATTTTCATGAATCAGATAACCACGTTGGTGTGATCACTCACCTTGAGCTAGACATCCTGGAATGCAAAGTCAAGTGGACCTTAGGAAGCATCACTATGAACAAAGCTAGTGGAGGTGATGGCATTTCAGCTGAGCGATTTCAAATCCTAAACGATGATGCTGTGAAAGTGCTGCACTCAGTATGCTAGCAAATTTGGAAAACTTGGAAGTGGCCACAGGACTGGAAAAGGTCGGTTTTCATTCCAATCCCAAAGAAAGGCAATGCCAAAGAATGATCAAACTACCTCACAATTGCACTCATCTCAATGCTAGCAAAGGAATGCTGTAAATTCTCCAAGCTAGGTTTCAATAGTACAGGAACTGTGACTTCCAGATGTTCAAGCTGGATTTAGAAAAGGCAGAGGAACCACAGATCAAAATGCCAATACCTGTTCAATCATAGAAGAAACAAGAGAATACCAGAAAAACATCTACTTCTGCTTTATTGACTATACCAAAGCCTTTGACTGTGTGGATCACAATAAGCTGTGGAAAATTTTTCAAGAGATGGGAGTTTCAGACCACCTGACCTGCCTCCTGAGAAATCTGTATGCAGGTCAAGAAGAAGCTGTTAGAACTGGACATGAAACAACAGACTGGTTCCAAATAGGGAAAGGAGTATGTCAAGGCTGTACATTGTCACCGTGCTTATTTATATGCAGAGTACACCATGCAAAATTTCAGGCTGGATGAAGCACAAGCTGGAATCAAGATTTCTGGGAGAAATATCAATAACCTCAGATGACACCACCCTTATGGCAGATGACACCACCCTTATGGCAGAAAGTGAAGAAGAACTAAGGAGCCTCTTGATGAAAGTTAAAGAGGAGAGTGAAAAAGTTGGCTTAAAACTCAACATTCAGAAAACGAAGATCATGGCATCCGGTCCCATCACTTCATGGGAAATAGATGGGGAAACAGTGACAGACTTTATTTTTTTGGAGATCCAAAATCATTGCAGACGGTGCCTGTAGCCATGAAATTAAAAAACACTTGCTCCTTAGAAGAAAAAGCATATTAAAAAACAGAGACATTACTTTGCCAACAAAGGTCCATCTAGTCAAAGCTATGGTTTTTCCAGTAGTCATGTATGGATGTGAGAGTTGTACTATAAAGAAAGCTGAGCACCCAAGAATTGATGCTTTTGAACTGTGGTGTTGGAGAAGACTCTTGAGAGTCTCTTGGACTGCAAGAAGATTCAACCAGTCCATGCTAAAGGAAGTCAATCCTGAATATTCATTGGAAAGACTGATGCTGAAGCTGAAACTCCAATATTTTGGCCACCTGATGTGAACTGACTCATTAGAAAAGAGCCTAATGCTGGGAAAAATTGAAGGTGGGAGCCGAAGGGGACAACAGAGGATGAGATGGTTGGATAGCATCACCAACTTGATGGACATGAGTTTGAGCAAGCTCCCGGTGATGGACAGGGAAGCCTGGCATGCTGCAGTCCGTGGGGTCACAAAAAGTCCAACAGTACTATGTGACTGAACTCATCTGAATTTAACAATAGAAACACCAATAGCCTGTGTAAGGAACACAAAATATCATTCAAGCAGAAAGGAAACTTATTAATCAAAAAGAATATTAAGAATCTTTATAGACACCTAAAGAGTATATATTACTATATCTGAAATGACAAATAATATATTTAAGCACCACCCATATTTAATTTTTAAAAATGGTTTTTAATAATCAGTATTTAAAACCAGAACAAAACTGTTTAAATTTAATGCTTTCTCCCCAAGTCTTTGGACTAGAGCTTTTATTTCACTAATCCTGTACTAACATGTATGATTGAAATTCCTTGTTATGAGAACAGTATAGAAAATATAGAAGAGTGTTTGCATAAAATGTGAATTTTAAGGGATTTAGAAAATATCAGTTAATTGCATAAGAAATATAAAATAAAATGAAACATTTTAAACTTCTGGCCATGATTTTTTAACTCAAAACTCTTAGATATACATTATTCAGTGATGTTAAAATTTCTTGTGAAGCAACCATATTTCTATGTCAGCACTTGATCACATTCTAGTTACAAGAATATTCACATTAATATCCTCCCTGTGTCCATGTCCACTGAAGGTACAGAAAAGCCAGTCTTAAAGATATCAAGAGGTCCAGTTGCTTGAATGAAACAACAGTCAGTCCAAGAACCAATGTTTGTAAATCCTTTTATCTACTGTCCCTGATGGAACAGCTGAACCATTTGAATAGACTGCATCTTTCTTCACTCTGAATCTCATTATGGATCTTATCACAATGCATCTTTTTAGTAGCTACTGATTCATTAATCTAGTGCCAAGGGATTTTTATTATCAAATCACTTGATTTATGGCTTGCTTAGTTAAATACAAACACTAATTCTCTCTGACTTTATAATTTTCCTCAGACTCTATAGTGTGAGAGACTTTGGATGTAGAAAAACAACAAACTGGAATTCAAAAGATCTGATTTTTTACTTTTCTAGTGTTAAGTGACTTTAAGAATCAGTGAATTTACTGCTCCAACCCAGGTATACAGTGGAGGCTCTATCTGGAGCAGTTCTAAGGCACAAAGCTTAAAGAAATCTGGCAAAGTTAACAAAGCTGCATTTGGCTGGAATTCTCTCAGACAGGAGGTTTGAAAGTGAGGGCAGAAGCTCCTTTTGGTAGCTCAGACAACATTTTCTAATGCCAGTAATATGTAAAACATCATAATTTAAAAAATCAGAATACCTACCTTTGTGTTTGAGATATAAAGCAATAACTTTTTAAAAGAATTTTGTTTATTATATCCTATAGGAGCAAATAATAAAATAACATCACAAAGTAATGTTAAGATAATGATTTGTCATATATTTTGACATTTAAAAATATAATTCATTAGAAGATTTTTTTCCATTTATCTAAAGAATAGTAAATTATTTCTAACACTACATATAAAACATTATAGCCTGAGAAATATTATAAAATAGTCCCCTACAATCCTCTATTTACTGGGATGTGCTTTCAAAAATAATTGCTCACATTTCACAAATGTTTTTGATTATTATATTTCTTTTGTTTTGTTTCCAAATACATGACCTACAATGGCATTAAACTTTTAATGGTAAGTCAATGTTAAAATGAAAAAAGCAATTTTTCTCAAATACAGACTTATTTTCTTTTCCTAGAGGAGGGATTTTCCTGTTTATATTTGCTTTAGTTAAATTCATAATTACTATTACAACATTTTCTTTGGAAAACAATTCTGAAAATACATTTAGATGGACTAAGAGAATATTAAACAATTTCTAGGCTTGATGAAGGACTTGAAATTTCTTATAAATTGTTTATATAAAGCTGTTGAGTTTAAGCAATCACTTGGGGTGAAATCTAGTGGTTTAAAGTTCAATAGTCAGGGAAAGCTAAAACTATCACAAAATAATAACATTGAAGTACTTTTATAGGCCTTACAAATTTTAAAAGATGAGAGTTGCAAAATTCTGAATTATGCAATTATACCATATGAATTTGAAATACCTATTAATTTAGCAGATGAAATTGTTTGATATAAATTTATGTATTTTAATTGGGGGCTAATTACTTTACAATATTGCATTGGTTTTGCCATACATCAACATGAGTCTGCCATGGGTGTACACGTGTTCCCCATACTGAACCCCCCCTCTCACCTCCCTCCCCATCCCATCCCTCTGGGTCATCCCAGTGCATCAGCCCCGAGCATCCTGTATCATGCATTGAACCTGGGCTGGCAATTCGTTTCACATGTGATATTATACATGTTTCAATGCCATTCGCCCAAATCATCCCACCCTCGCCGTCTCCCACAGAGTCCAAAAGATTGTTCTATACATCTGTGTCTCTTTCGCTGTCTTGCATACAGGGTTATCGTTACCATCTTTCTAAATTCCATATATATGCATTAATATACTGTATTGGTGTTTTTCTTTCTGGCTTACTTGACTCTGTATAATAGGTTCCAGTTTCATCCTCCTCATTAGAACTGATTCAAATGTATTCTTTTTAATGGCTGAGTAATACTCCGTTGTGTATATGTACCACTGCTTTCTTATCCATTCATCTGCTGATGGACATCTAGGTTGCTTCCATGTCCTGGCTATTATAAACAGTGCTGCGATGAACATTGAGGTACATGTGTCTCTTTCAATTCTGATTTCCTCGGTGTGTATGCCCAGCAGTGGGATTGTGGGTCATAAGGCAGTTCTACTTCCAGTTTTTTAAGGAATCTCCACACTGTTCTCCATAGTGGCTGTACTAGTTTGCATTCCCACCAACAGTGTAAGAGGGTTCCCTTTTCTCCCCACCTTCTCCAGCATTTATTGCTTATAGACTTTTGGATCGCAGCCATTCTGACTGGCGTGAAATGGTACTTCTTGTGGTTTTGATTTGCATTTCTCTGATAATGAGTGATGTTGAGCATCTTTTCCCAGCTGATGAAATCTAATTAATACAATCTTCAATAATGTTAAATTTTATATTTTTCACAGTTTCTTTACACTGATTAACGTAATTGTTTTGAATGTGAAACCTTTTCAATATACCATAATGTATGACTTTAAATTTTTCATTCATTTAATCAACCATATTTGTTGAGCCTGTGCTAGATACTAGGCACCATGAGTGATAAAACAACAGGACACTTATTTTGCCTTGAAGGAACAGAAAATCAAGTAGTGGAGATCTGATGTTTTCTAAATAACCTTCCTGGGTTGGGAAGATCTCCTGGAGGAGGGAATGGCAGCCCATTCCAGTATTCTTGCCTGGAGAATCCCATGGATAGGGGAGACTGGCAGGCTACAGTCCACGGGGTCGCAGAGTCAGACACGACTGAAGCGACAGAGCATGCACACATGAAAATGGAACTTATACCATTACATGAATCTAGTTAAAATATTATACAAGTTAGAGAAAGAAAAGAGATTCCAAGTCTCCAAATGGGAATCAAAAAAAGCTTTTGTGAAAGTGGTGATATCTAAGATAAATATTGAAAAGACAAAAACAACCGAAGATGAAGATCATTTCAAAGGCCACAAAAGAACAGTATAAACAGGCACAAGAAGAGAAAAGAGAAGGAAATATAAACAGGGAGCATCAAGCAATTCACTTTGGGTTGAGAATGAGATGCACAAAAACGCTCTAGTGTAAGATAATACTAGGAAAGTTGACCAGAATGTGGTTTAGATTATTCAGCATAGCAAAATAACAAAGAAGATAAATTGGCCAAGAGTTCAAGAAAGTGGAAATAATGTGACTGAAATGATTTATGCAACAATACACATTTAAAACACAATAAGGCTGGCCAGGGTATTACTCATTTTTTATTGTCAGACATTATTTTTAGGTAAGGTAATTTCCCAATACTATAGTTCAACAATCTTTGTTGTCCTATAATATTTTTCAAAATTAAGAACATATCAAATTGATGAAGGAATTTATCATTATTTAACGTATTTATTTTCAAAGTTTATTTTATTTTATTTTGGCTACACTACACAGTATATGGGATCTTAGTTTCCCATCCAGGGATCAAACCACCACCCTTGCAATAGAAGAATGGATTCTTAACCACTGGATCACTAGGGAAGTCCCTTAAGTTCAGTTCCGTTCAGTCACTCAGTCATGTCCAACTCTTTGCAACCCCATGGACTGCAGCATGCCAAGCCTCCATCTCCATCACCAACCACTGGAGTTTTCTCAAACTCATATCCATCGAGTCGGTGATGCCATCCAACCATCTCATCCTCTGTTGTCCCCTTCTCCCACTTTCAATCTTTCCCAACATCAGGGTAATTTCAAATGAGTCAGTTCTTTGCATCAGGTGGCCAAAGTATTGGAGTTTCTGCTTCAGGATCAGTCCTTCCAATGAATATTCAGGACTGATTTCCTTTAGGATTGACTGGTTGAATCTCCTTGCACTTCAAGGAACTCTCGAGTCTTCTCCAACACCACAGTTCAAAAGCATCAATTCTTCGGTGCTCAGTTTTCTTTATAGTTCAAATCTCACATTAATACATGACTACTGGAAAAACCATAGCTTTGACAAGATGGACCTTTGTTGGTAAAGTAATATCTCTGCTTTTTAATATGCTGTATAGGTTGGTCATAACTTTTCTTCAAAGGACTGTCTTTTAATTTCATGGTTGCAGTCACCATCTGCAGTGATTTTGGAGCCCCTAAAATAAACTGTCACTGTTTCAACTGGTTCCTCATCTATTTAACATGAAGTGATGGGAACAGATGCCATGATCTTAGTTTTCTGAATGTTGAGTTTTGAGACAACTTTTTCACTCTCTTTCACTTTCTTCAAGAGGCTCTCTAGTTCTTCTTTGGTTTCTGCCATAAGGGTGGTGTCATATGCATATATGAAGTTATGATATTTCTCCCAGCAATCTTGATTCCAGCTTGTGCTTCATCCAGTCCAGCGTTTCTCAAGATGTACTCTGCATATATGTTAAATAAGCATGGTGACAATATATAGTATAGCCTTGACGTACTCCTTTCCCTATTTGGAACCAGTCTGCTGTTTCATGTCCAGTTCTAACAATTGCTTCTTGACCTGCATACAGATTTCTCAAGAGGCAGGACAGGTGGCCTGGTATTCCCATCTCTTTCAGAATTTTCCAATTTGTTGTGATCCACAGTCAAAGGTTTTGGCATAGTTCATAAAGTAGAAGTAGGTGTTTTTCTGAAACTTTCTTGCTTTTTCAATGACCCAAAAGATTTTGGCAATTCGATCTCTGGTTCCTCTGCCTTTGAAGTTCATGGTTCATGTATTGTTGAAGCCTGGCTGTATTGCATTTCAGACTCTTTTGTTGACTATGATGGCTACTCCATTTCTTCTAAGGGATTCCTGCCCAGAGTAGTAGATATAATGGTCATCTGAGTTAAATTCACTCATTCCAATCCATCTTAGTTCACTGATCCCTACACTGTAGACATTCACTCTTGCCATCTCCTGTTTGACCACTTCCAATTTGCCTTAATTTGTGGACCTAACATTTCAGGTTCCTATGCAATATTGCTCTTTACAGCATCAGAGTTTACCTCCATTACCAGTCATATCCACAGCTGGATGTTGCTTTGCTTTGGCTCTGTCTCTTCATTCTTTCTGGAGTTAGTTCTCCCCTGATCTCCAGTAGCATATTGGGCACATACTGACCTGGGGAGTTCATCTTTTAGTGTCCTGTCTTTTTGCCTTTTCATGCTGTTCATGGGATTCTCAAGGCAAGAATACTAAAGTAGTTTGCCATTCCCTTCCCCAGTGGACTATATTTTGTCAGAACTCTCCACCATGACCTGTCCATCTTGGGTGGCCCTTCATGGCATGACTCATAGTTTCATTGAGTTAGACAAGGCTGTGGTCCATGTGATCAGATTGGTTAGTTTCTGTGATTGTGGTTTTCAGTCTGTCTGCTCTCTGATGGAGAAGGATAAGAGGTTTATGGAAGCTTCTTGATGGGAGAGACTGACTGAAGGGGAAATTGGATCTTGCTCTGATGGGCAGGGTCATGCTCAGTAAAAGATATTATTAGCATCAATGCTCCAGCCTGCTTTCTTGTTTCTGTAATGACATGTATTGTGTTTAGGTGATATATTTTATGTCTTTCAGAATTCTTAGGTTGTTAAACTATTGAATTCTACATTTAATCTTCTGCTGCTCTGTATTTGTCCTTTGTAAAATGTTCTGGGGCTCTGGGCAGAAGAGTGACATAAAATTGTAGATATCTCAAATTTGTCTCCTTTCAAGCTTGAATTGACTACTCATCTCATTAATAGATTTAATGAATAATTCTCAAGAAGAACCATTCAATCCTGATATAATCAATGGTTAAAATAGTTCATGATAAAACCTTAGTAGTATAAATTTAATTTAAGACAATAATAAATCTCCAATATTTAAAACTAAATACAAATGATATCTAAAACAGCTAACTTATGAAAAAATAAACCATGATCTATATTTTTCACCAAAAAGGATCAATTTTGCCATTTTATACATTTTGGAAATTTAATGCAATTACTGACATTGCAAAAAATATCAACAATAATGAAACTTGGAAACATAAAATAACTATACAATAAAAAACATTAAAAGCCAATTATACAATGCCTCCTTCATTTGTGAATAATTGCAAAAATATTTTGCAGTTTGATCAAATTAATGTTGAGGAAGGATAACCAATTTTTGTATGAAAATGTCTTCACATTTTAAGACTATAGATGACATGAATAACACAATTAGTATTCTTGATCAACAGATATGTATAGAATACTGTCTAACATCTATATGATACTTTTTGACTCAAACAAACATATAATATAAATTTGGTCAGCATAAGCTATAAAACAACATTCAACAAAATTCAGAGAACTGATTTTACACAGAATTTATTCTCTGCCCTTATCCCTCAGTTAGAATGAAATGACTAAATAATACATAATTTCAAACTCATTAAATAAAAAAAAGTTGAATTCTCCAAAATTAATCTCTCTTGGAAAATAAAAATAGACTCTTTGGCAAGATCAATAAAGAAGAGTACAAAGAAGAGTACAAAATAATTTAGAAATTATACATAATTTGTATAAATTATAAAATGTTTCCTGGGATTCTCCAGACAAGAACACTGGAGTGGGTTGCCATTTCCTTCTCCAATGCATGAAAATGAAAAGTGAAAGTGAAGTCGCTCAGTCATGCCCGACTCTTAGCGACCCCATGGACCGCAGCCTACCAGGCTCCTCCATCCATGGGATTTTCCAGGCAAGAGTACTCGAGTGGGGTGCCATTGCCTTCTCCATATATATGTTTTAATTAATTTATTTTAATTGGAGGCTGACTACTTTACAATATTGTAGTGTTTTTACTATACATTGACATGAATCAGCCACAGGTGTACATGCGTTCCCCATCCTGAACCCCCCTCCCACCTCCCTTCCCATCCCATCCCTCTGGATAATCCCAGTGCACCAGCCCCAAGCATCCTGTATCATGCATTGAACCTGGATTGGCGATCTGTTTCTCATATGATAATATACATGTTTCAATGCTATTCTCTCAAATCATCCTACCCTCGCCTTCTCCACAGAGTCCAAAAGACTGTTCTTTACATTTGTGTCTTTTTTTTTCTGTCTCACATATAGGGTCATTGTTACGATCTTTCTAAATTCCATATATATGTGTTAGCATACTGTATTGCTGTTTTTTGTTCTGACTTACTTCACTCGGTATAATAGGCTCAAGTTTCATCCACCTCATTAGAACTGATTCAAATGCATTCTTTTTAATGGCTGAGTAATATTCCATTGTATATATGTACCATAGCTTTCGTATCCATTTGTCTGCCGATGGACATCTAGGTCACTTCCATGTCCTGGCTATTGTGAAGAATGCTGCAATGAACATCGGGGTACACGTGTCTCTTTCAGTTCTGATTTCCTCAGTGTATATGCCCAGCAGTGGGATTTCTGGGTCATACGCCAGTTCTATTTCCAGGTTTTTAAAGAATATCCACACTTTTCTCCCTAGTGGCTGTACTAGTTTGCATTCCCACCAACAGTGTAAGAGGGTTCCTTTTTCTCCACACCCTCTCCAGCATTTATTGTTTGTAGACTTTTTGATAGCAGCCATTCTGACTGGGGTGAGATGGTATCTCATTATCATTTTGATTTGCATTTCTCTGATAATGAGTGATGTTGAGCATCTTTTCATGTGTTTGTTAGCCATCTGGATGTCTTCTTTGGAGAAATGTCTGTTTAGTTCTTTGGCCCATTTTTTGATTGCATCGTTTATTTTTCTGGAGTTGAGCTGCAGGAGTTGCTTGTATATTTTTGAGATTAATTCTTTGTCAGTTGCTTCATTTGCTATTATTTTCTCTCATTCTGAAGGCTGTCTTTTCACCTTGCTTATAGTTTCCTTCATTGTTTAAAAGCTTTTAATTTTACTTAGGTCCCATTTATTTCTTTTTGCTTTTATTTCCAATATTCTGGGAGGTGGGTCATAGAGGATCCTGCTGTGCTTTACATCAGAGAATGTTTTGCCTATGTTTTCCTCAAGTAGTTTCTGGTCTTACATTTAGATCTTTAATTCTTCTGAGTTTATTTTTGTGTATGGTGTTAGAGAATGTTCTAGTTTCATTCTTTTACAAGTGGTAGACCAGTTTTCCCAGCACCACTTGTTAAAGAGATTGTCTTTTCTCCATTGTATATTCTTGCCTCCTTTGTCAAAGATAAGGTATCCATAGGTTTGTGGATTTATCTCTGGGCTTTCTATTTTGTTCCATTGATCTATATTTGTGTCCTTGTGCCAGAACCATACTGTCTTGATGACTGTAGCTTTATAGGAGATCCGCCTGGGATTTCTTTGGAAGGAATAATGCTAAAGCTGAAACTCCAGTATTTTGGCCACCTCAAGCGAACAGTTGACTCATTGGAAAAGACTCTGATGCTGGGAGGGATTGGGGGCAGGAGGAGAAGGGGACGACAGAGGATGAGATGGCTGGATGGCATCACTGACTCGATGGATGTGAATCTCAGTGAACTCCGGAAGTTGGTGATGGACAGGGAGGCCTGGCGCGCTGATTCATGGGGTCGCAAAAAGTTAGATATGACTGAGCGACTGAACTGAACTGAACTAAGTCAGGCAGGTTGATTCTTCCAGTTCCAGTCTTCTTTCTTAAGATTCTTTTGGCTATTCGTGGTTTTTTGTATTTCCATACAAATTGTGAAATTATTTGTTCTAGTTCTGTGAAAAATACCATTGGTAGCTTGATAGGGATTGATTGAATCTATAGATTCCTTTGGGTAGTATACTCATTTTCACTATATTGATTCTTCCAATCCATGAGCATGGTATATTTTTCCATCTATTTGTGTCATCTTTTTTTTTTTTTAATTTTTTAATTTTTTAAATTTTATTTTATTTTTAAACTTTACAAATTGTATTAGTTTTGCCAAATATAAAAATGAATCCACCACAGGTATACATATGTTCCCCATCCTAAACCCTCCTCCCTCCTCCCTCCCCATACCATCCCTATGGGTAGTCCCAGTGCACTAGCCACAAGCATCCAGTATCATGCATCGAACCTGGACTGGCATCTCGTTTCATACATGATATTTTACATGTTTCAATGCCCTTCTCCTAAATCTTCTCACCCTCTCCCTCTCCCACCGAGTCCATAAGCCTGTTCTATACATCAGTGTCTCTTTTGCTGTCTCGTATACAGGGTTATGGTTACCATCTTTCTAAATTCCATATATATGCATTAGTATACTGTATTGGTGTTTTTCCTTCTGGCTTACTTCACTCTGTATAATAGGCTCCAGTTTCATCCACCTCATTAGAACTGATTCAAATGTATTCTTTTTAATGGCTGAGTAATACTCCATTGTGTATATGTACCACAGCTTTCTTATCCATTCATCTGCTGATGGGCATCTAGGTTGCTTCCATGTCCTGGCTATTATAAACAGTGCTGTGATGAACATTGGGGTACACGTGTCTCTTTCCCTTCTGGTTTCCTTAGTGTGTATTTGTGTCATCTTTGATTTCTTTCAGTAGTGTT
Organism: Bos javanicus; assembly: GCF_032452875.1. NCBI lineage: Eukaryota > Metazoa > Chordata > Mammalia > Artiodactyla > Bovidae > Bos > Bos javanicus. The sequence goes on from NC_083869.1 coordinate 9,231,019, forward strand.
TTATAGTTTTCTATATATAGGTCTTTTGTTTCTTTAGGTAGATTTATTCCTAAGTATTTTATTCTTACCATTGCAATGGTGAATGGAATTATTCCCTTAATTTCTCTGTTTTCTCATTTTTAGTGTATAGGAATGCAAGGGATTTCTGTGTATTAATTTTATATCCTGCAACTTTACTGTAATCATTGATTAGCTCTAGTAATTTTCTGGTGGAGTCTTTAGGGTTTTCTATGTAGAGGATCATGTCATCTGCAAACAGTGAGCGTTTTACCTCTTTTCCAATCTGGATTCCTTTTATTTCTTTTTCTGCTCTGATTGCTGTGGCTAAAACTTCCAAAACTATGTTGAATATTAGTGCTGAGAGTGGGCACCCTTGTCTTCTTCCTGACTTTATGGGAAATGCTTTCAATTTTTCACCATTGAGGATAATGTTTGCTGTGGGTTTATCATATATAGCTTTTATTATGTTGAGGTATGTTCCTTCTATTCCTGCTTTCTGGAGGGTTTTTATCATAAGTGGATGTTGAATTTTGTCAAAGGCTTTCTCTGCATCTATTGAGGTAATCATATGGTTTTTATCTTTCAATTTGTTAATATGGTGTGTTACACTGATTAATTTGCAAATATTGAAGAATCCTTGACTCCCTGGGATAAATCCCCCTTAGTTATGATGTTTGATCCTTTTAATATGTTGTTGGATTCTGTTTTCTAGAATTTTGTTAAGGATTTTTGCATCTATGTTCATCAGTGATATTGGCCTGTAGTTTTCTTTTTTTGTGGCATCTTTGTCAGGTTTTGGTATTTGGGAGATGGTGACCATATAGAATGAGTCTGGAAGTTTACCTTCCTCTGCAATTTTCTGGAAGAGTTTGAGTAGGATAGGTGTTAGCTCTTCTCTAAATTTTTGATAGAATTCAGCTGTGAAGCCGGCAGGTCCTGGGCTTTTGTTTGCTGGAAGATTTCTGATTACAGTTTCAATTTCCAGGCTTGTGATGGGTCTGTTAAGATTTTCAATTCCTACCGATTCATTTTTGGAATGTTATACTTTTCTAAGAATTTGTCCATTTCTTCCAAGTTGTCCATTTTATTGGCATATAGTTGCTGATAGTAGTGACTTATGATCCTTTGTATTTCTGTGTTGTCTGTTGTGATTTTTCCAATTTCATTTCTAATTTTGTTGATTTGATTCTTCTCCCTTTTTTTCTTGATGAGTCTAGCTAATTGTTTGTCTATTTTACTTATCTTCTCAAAGAACCAGCTTTTAGTTTTGTTTATTTTTGCAATGGTCACCTTTTGTTGTTGTTGTTGTTGTTGTTTTTTCATTTATTTCTGCCCTAATTTTTATGATTTCTTTCCTTCTACTAACCCTGGGATTCTTCATTTCGTCTTTTTCTAGTTGCTTTAGGTGTAGAGTTAGGTTATTTATTTGATTTTTCTCTTGTTTCTTGAAGTAAGCTGTATTTCTATGAACCTTCCCCTTAGCACAGCTTTTAATGAATCCCACAGGTTTTGGGTGTTGTGTCTTAATTTTCCTTTGTGTCTATACATATTTTGATTTCTCTTTTGATTTCTTTTGTGATTTGTTGGTTATTCAGAAGCGTGTTGTTTAGCCTCCATATATTTGTATTTTTAATAGTTTTTTTCCCCCTGTAGTTGACATCTAATCTCACCACATTGTGAACAGAAAAGATACTCGGAATGATTTCCATTCTTTTGAATTTATGAAGGTTAGATTTATGGCCCAGGATGTGATCTATCCTGGAGAAGGTTCCGAGTGCACTTGAGAAAAAGGTGAATTTCATTGTTTTGGGGTGAAATGTCCTATAGATATCAAGTAGGTTTAACTGGTCCACTGTATCATTTAAAGTTTGTGTTTCCTTGTTAATTTTCTGTTTAGTTGATCTATCCATAGGTGTGAGTGGGGGTATTAAAGTCTCCCACTATTATTCTGTTACAGTTAATTTCCCCTTTGATACTTGTTAGCATTTGCCTTACATACTGCGGTGCTCCTATGTTGGGTGCATATATATTTATAATTGCTATGTTTTCTCCTTGGATTGATTCTTTGATCATTATGTAGTGTCCTTTTTAGTCTCTTTTCACAGATTTGTTTCAAAGTCTATTTTATCTGATATGAGTATTGCTACTCCTGCTTTCTTTTGGTTTCCATTTGCATGAAATATCTTTTTCCAGCCCTTCACTTTCAGTCTGTATGCATCCCTTGTTTTGAGGTGGGTTTCTTGTAGACAGCACATATAGGGATCTTGTTTTTGTATCCATTCAGCCAGTCTCTGTCTTTTGGTTGAGGCATTCAACCCATTTACATTTAAGATAATTATTGATAAGTATGATCCCATTGCCATTTACTTTGTTGTTTTGGGTTCGAGTTTATACACCTTTTCCATGACTTAAATTGAGGAAAGTAGGGAAAACCACTAGACCACTCAGGTATGACCTAAATCAAATCCCTTATGATTATACAGTGGAAGTGAGAAATAGATTTAAGCGACTAGATCTGATAGATAGAGTGCCTGACGAACTATGGAATGAGGTTCATGACATTGTACAGAAGACAGGGATCAAGACCATTCCCATTGAAAAGAAATGCAAAAAAGCAAAATGGCTGTCTGGGGGAGGCCTTACAAATAGCTGTGAAAATAAGAGAAGCAAAAAGCAAAGGAGAAAAGGAAAGATATAAGCATCTGAATGCAGAGTTCCAAAGAATAGCAAGAAGAGATAAGAAAGACTTCTTCAGCGATCAATGCAAAGAAATAGAGGAAAACAACAGAATGGGAAAGACTAGGGATCTCTTCAAGAAAATCAGAGATACCAAAGGAACATTTCATGCAAAGATGGGCTCGATAAAGGACAGAAATGGTATGGACCTAACAGAAGCTGAAGATATTAAGAAGAGATGGCAAGAATACACAGAAGAATTGTACAAAAAAGATCTTCATGACCCAGATAATCACGATGGTGTGATCACTGATTTAGAGCCAGACATCCTGGAATGTGAAGTCAAGTGGGCCTTAGAAAGCATCACTATGAACAAAGCTAGTGGAGGTGATAGAATTCCAGTTGAGCTATTTCAAATCCTGAAAGATGATGCCGTGAAAGTGCTGCACTCAATATGCTAGCACATTTGGAAAACTCAGCAGTGGCCACAGGACTGGAAAAGGTCAGCTTTCGTTCCAATCCCTAAGAAAGGCAATGCCAAAGAATGCTCAAACTACCGCACAATTGCACTCATCTCACACACTAGTAGAGTAATGCTCAAAATTCTCCAAGCCAGGCTTCAGCAATATGTGAACTGTGAACTTCCTGATGTTCAAGCTGGTTTTAGAAAAGGCAGAGGAACCAGTGATCAAATTGCCAAAATCTGCTGGATCATCGAAAAAGCAAGAGAGTTCCAGAAAAGCATCTATTTCTTCTTTACTAACTATGCCAAAGCCTTTGACTGTGTGGATCACAATCAACTGTGGAAAATTCTGAAAGAGATGGGAATACCAGACCACCTGATCTGCCTCTTGAGAAATTTGTATGCAGGTCAGGAAGCAACAGTTAGAACTGGACATGGAACAACAGACTGGTTCCAAATAGGAAAAGGAGTTCGTCAAGGCTGTATATTGTCACCCTGTTTATTTAACTTATATGCAGAGTACATCATGAGAAATGATGGACTGGAAGAAACACAAGCTGGAATCAAGATTGCCGGGAGAAATATCAATAACCTCAGATATGCAGATGACACCACCCTTATGGCAGAAAGTGAAGAGGAACTCAAAAGCCTCTTGATGAAAGTGAAAGAGGAAAGTGAAAAAGCTGGCTTAAAGCTCAACATTCAGAAAACGAAGATCATGGCATCCGGTCCCATCACTTCCTGGGAAATAGATGGGGAAACAGTGTCAGACTTTATTTTTCTGGGCTCCAAAATCACTGCAGATGGTGACTGCAGCCATGCAATTAAAAGATGCTTACTCCTTGGAAGGGAAGTTATGACCAACCTAGATAGCATATTCAAAAGCAAAGACATTACTTTGCCAACAAAGGTTCGTCTAGTCAAGGCTCTGGTTTTTCCTGTGGTCATGTATGGATATGAGAGTTGGACTGTGAAGAAGGCTGAGCGCTGAAGAATTGATGCTTTTGACTGTGGTGTTGGAGAAGACTCTTGAGAGTCCCTTGGACTGCAAGGAGATCAAACCAGTCCATTCTAAAGGAGATCAGCCCTGGGCTTTCTTTGGAAGGAATGATGCTGAAGTTGAAACTCCAGTTCTTTGGCCACCTCATGCGAAGAGTTGACTCGTTGGAAAAAACACTGATGCTGGGAGGGATTGGGATCAGGAGGAGAAGGGGACGACAGAGGATGAGATGGCTGAATGGCATCACTGACTCGATGGACGTGAGTCTGAGTGAACTCCGGGAGTTGGTGATGGACAGGGAGGCCTGGCATGTTGCGATTCATGGGGGTGGCAAAGAGTCGGACATGACTGAGCGACTGATCTGATCTGATCCATGTTCCCTGCCTAGAGAAGATCCTTTAACATTTGTTGAAGAGCTGGTTTGGTGGTGCTGAATTCTCTCAGCTTTTGCTTGTCTGTAAATTTTTGATTTCTCCTTCATATTTGAATGAGATCCTTGCTGGGTACGGTAATCTGGGTTGTAGGTTTTTCTCTTTCATCACTGTAAGTCTGTCCTGCCATTCCCTTCTGGCCTGAAGAGTTTCTAGTGAAAGATCAGCTGTTATCCTTATGGGAATCCCCTTGTGTGTTATTTGTTGTTTTTCCCTTGTTGCTTTTAATGTTTGATCTTTGTTAATTTGATTAAAATGTGTTTTGGGGTGTTTCACCTTGGGTTTATCCTGTTTGGTGCTCTCTGGGTTTCTTGAACTTGGGTGGCTATTTCCTTCCTCATTTCAGGGAAGTTTTCAACTATTATCTCCTCAAGCATTTTCTCATCACCTTTCTTTTTGTCTTCTTCCTCTGGGACTCCTATGATTCGAATGTTGGGGTGTTTGATATCGTCCCAGAGGTCTCTGAGGTTGTCCTCATTTCTTTTAATTCCTTTTTTTTTTTTTCTCTGCTTCATCTATTCCACCATTATATCTTCCACCTCACTTATCCTATCTTCTGCCTCAGTTATTCTACTGTTAGTTCCTTCCAGAGTGCTTTTGATCTCAGTTATTGCATTATTCTTTAATGATAGAGTCTTCTTTATTTCTTCTAGGTCCTTGTTAAACTTTTCTTGCATCTTCTCAATCCTTGTCTCCAAATTATTTCTCTGTAACTCCATTTTGTTTTGAAAATTTTGGGTCATTTTTACTATCATAATTCTAAACTATTTTTCAGGTAGACTCCCTATCTCCTCCTCTTTAGTTTGGTTTGGTTGGCTTTTATCATGTTCCTTTACTGCTGAGTATTTCTCTGCCTTTTCATCTTGTTTAGATTGTTGTGTTTGGGGTGGCCTTTCTGTATGCTAGAAGTTTGTGGTTCCTCTTTGTTGTGGAGGGTCCTCCCTGTGGGTGGGGTTGGATGAGTGGCTTGTCAAGGTTTCCTGGTTAGGGAACCTTGCATCAGTGTTTTGGTGGGTGGTGCTGGATCTCTTCTCTTGGAGTGCAATGAAGTATCTAGTAGTGAGTTTTGAGGTTGTTATGGGTTTGGTGTGACTTTTTGCTGCCTGTATTTTAATGCTTAGGGTTATGTTCATGAGTTGCTGGAGAATTAGCTTGGTATGTCTTGCTCTGAAACTTGTTGGCTCTTGTGTGGAGCTTGGTTTCTGTGTAGATATGGAGGCTTTTGGATGAGCTCTTGTCAATTAATGTTTCCTGGAGTCAGGAGTTTTCTGGTGTTCTCAAGTTTTGGATTTAAGCCTCATGCCTCTGGTTTTCAGTCTTATTATTACAGTAGCCTCAAGACTTCTCCATCCATACCACACCAATGATAAAACATGTAGATTAATGGAGAAAAGATTCTCCACAGTGAGGGACAACCAGAGAGGTTCACAGAGTTACATGGAGAAGAGAAGAGGGAGGAAGGAGACAGAGGTGACTAGGAGGAGAAGAGGGGAATCAAAAGGAGAGAGACAGATTTAGCCAGTAATCAGTTCCCTAAGTGTTCTCCACAGCCTGGAATACCCAGAGATTCACAGAGTCAGGTAGAGAAGAGAAGGGGGAAGGAGGAGATAGAGGTGACCTGGGGGAGAAAAAGGAGAGTCCAAAGGGGAAGAGGGAAGTCCAGCCAGTAATCACACTCCTAAGTAAAAATGGGTACTGAAGATTGTATTCTTAAAGGTACAAAATTTATAACAAATACCAAAAAGCAAAGATTAAAAATCTAGAGGTTAGACTCTCAAAAATATAATATTTTTAAAAAATCACAAAAAATTATAAAATATATATATGAAATGTGCTTTAAAAATAAGGTCTTTTTTTTGCAAAGTAGTAGTAGGTTATAAAAATGATAATTAAAGGAGTAATAAAGAACTTAAAATTTTTTTTTTATTTTTATTAAAAAAATATAATAGTAAAATATATCTAGGAATTTCTCTGGAACTGTTGAGGGCAATGTGGGGTCAGTTCATTTTCTGATAGTTTCTTGTTCCATCTTATACTTCTTCTCAAGGTCTATAGGCCCCTTCCAATGTAGTCAGTGCTAACTACAGGGTTTTAATCTGTTGCACCTGTCACTTCCAAAGTGGTTCCCTCTTTGTTTATTTTGGCTTCCTCTGTTTGCAAGTCTCTTCAGTGTCTAATTTCTGCCCTGACACAAGGAGGCGAAGGTGGTCACTTATTTAGGCTCATTTGCTCAGTCGTGCTGTGGGGAGGGAGGAACACTGCAAACAAATATCACTGGCGTGTGTGGGGAGTGCTTGCAGTGTCTGGGCCACACTGAGTTTGCCCCCGCTCATGGCGTGTGTGCTTTCCCAGTCTACACTGCTCAGGCTCCAGGTGTCTCTGCAGGGGAACTGTCTAAAGCGGGCCCTGGGTTGCATGCCCTTCCAAGGTCTAAGCTGCTCAGGTTCAGGTTCTCAGGTACTCTGCAAAGGCACAGACTCAGTTGGGCCTGAGTTTTGTGCCCTTCCCATGTTTGAGCAACTCAGGCAACCAGGTGCTTGGTGAGCACAGTCTCCCCAGTTGTGTGGTGCCTCTTGTTGCCTCCCCAGTTCCAGCTGCTCGGTTTCCTGGGTGCGCAGTGGGAGCGCCGTCTCAGGTGTGCCATGTATCACCTCTGGAGAGCTGATCTCTGACTGCAGCCCTCCTGGCAGATGTCAACCGTCCAGGATCCCAGGAAGACTTGGTTAGCAACTGGGAGCCTGCTCCCTGTTGGTAGACGATGCTGTCTCTGGGGCCAAGATGCCCCTTGCCTTCTGGCTCTGGCTGTTGCTTACCTGCCTCTGGTGGGGGATGGGCCAGTCCGCAGCTGGGTAACTCTCCCCTGGTATTAGCTCAATCATTTTCTATGAGCGGCCCAGCAGTGCCTTAGGTTAGAGTTTTTCATGGGAAAGTTCTCTCTCGCTCTCTCTTTTTTTTTTTTCCTCTCTCTTTTTGGATATCCTACAGTTTGGGTTGCTATATATATATATATATATATATATATATATATATATGTATGTATGTATGTATATGGGATAGACGGAGAAGGCAATGGCACCCCACTCCAGTATTCTTGCCTGGAAACCCCCATGGACGGAGAAGCCTGGTAGGCTGCAGTCCATGGGGGTAGCTAAGGATCAGACAGACACGACTGAGCGACTTTACTTTCACTTTTCACTTTCATGCATTGGAGAAGGAAATGGCAACCCACTCCAGTGTTCCTTCCTGGAGAATCCCAGGGATGGGGGAGCCTGGTGGGCTGCCATCTATGGAATCACACAGAGTCAGACACGACTGAAGCGACTTAGTAGCAGCAGCAGCATACGGGGTAGATGGTAGTTTGTCTGTTCCCTCCAGTTAAAAGTTGTTCATAATATTAATATACCTAGCAAACAATTTATTTTCATCTGGTCTGTGAGTTAAGAATGTTTTTATATTTTTTAAGTGTCTTTTTAAAAAAAAATTGCATGTGCCACAAAAGCTTAAAGTATTTATTTTTTGGCCCTTAATAACAACAAAAACAGTTTTCCAGAAGCTGATTTTAGAGTATTTTTTTTAATGTGGCATGAAAATGTAAGTCAGTGTTCTAGAGCCATTAAAACCATTTGAATCTAGACTAGTTGGGTTCAAATGTCATTGCCACTACCCACGACTTACATGAAATTGAAAGTTGCTCTGGGCCTCAGTTAACTTATCTGTAGAATTGAAATATTGAAAACAATTATCTCATAGGGTTGTTGTAATTATTAAATGTGCTAATATATGCAAACAACAAATGAATGGAATGAAGTAAGACTAGAAAAGTTTATGTTGATCATTGCATTGTGTTGTTCTTTAAAGCAATACATAACACTAAAGATAAAAGAAAATTTCATATAGCTCAAAAAATTTAAAGCAAATGTTAATGTAATTAAAAGCAAAGATTGTATAATAGACATCATTGGAAATTTTATCCCATTTCTCTCAGCAGTTTCCAGAATAAGCAGACAAAACTTAGCTAGGATAAAAGTGTGTTCATTATGATTTACCAACTTTACTTAGTTGACATATATAGCATACAACACTCAATAACAGCAAAGCAATATTTTTTTCCCTTCCCAGTATATACCAAATAGCTGCTAAAATGGACCATATGCTGGCAAATAAAGCAAGCCTCAAAATTTTTCAAAGAAATGAAATTATACAAACTATATTCTCTAATCATAATAGAATTAAACTAGGAACAATAAAGATAACAAATTTCATTTATTACTAAACTTTATTCGAATGGATATAGATATATGTATGGCTGAGTGCCTTTGCAGTCCACTTGAAACTATCACCACATTGTTAATCTGCCATACTCTAATAAACAATAGTTTAAGAAAAATAAATTATTGAGCAAATTTACATTGAATATTGACAAAAGAAGAAATTTAAAATATAATTAGTCTTAATATTAATAAAAGTAAATTACTTCTGTAATTTACAAACTTCCCAAATATAAAATCCAGTGCAAGTTGTATTTGTGGTGAACTATTCACTTCCAATTTTTTAAAACTCTGTAGAAGTCCAGTTTTTGAATGTTCATGACATCCAGTCCCATCACTTCATGGAAAATAGATGGGGAAACAGTGACAGATTTTATTTTCTTGGGCTCCAAGATCACTCAGATGGTGATTGTAGCCATGAAATTAAAAGATACTTGCTCCTTGGAAGAAAAGCTATGACAAATCTAGACAGCATATTAAAAAGCAGAGACATTACTTTGCCAACAAAGGTCCTTCTCATCAAGGCTATGTTTTTTCCAGTAGTCATGTATGAATGTGAGAGTTGGACTATAAAGAAAGGTGAGAGCCAAAAAATTGATGCTTTTGAACTGTGGTGTTGGAGAAGACTCTTGAGAGTCCCTTGGACTGCAAGGAGATCCAAACAGTCAATCCTAAAGGAAATCAATCCTGAGTATTCATTGGAAGGGATGATGTTGAAGCTGAAACTCCAATACTTTGACTACCTGATGTGAAGAACTGACTCCTTGGAAAAGACCCTGATGCTGGGAAAGACTGAAGGAGGGAGGAGAAGGGGACAATAGAGGATGAAGTGGTTGGATGACATCACAGACTTGATGGACATGAGTTTGAGCAAGCTCCAGGAGTTGGTGATGGACGGGGAAGCCTGGTGTGCCACAGTCCATGGGGTCACAAAGAGTTGGGCACAACTGAATGAACTGAACTGAGAAGTCCAGTAAAATTCTGATACCAAATGTTAAAACAATATAACAAAAGTAAGTTTGCTTATCTATATGCTTTTTTATATAGATGCAAATATTTCTTAAAAATAGGAAATTGAATCTACAGACCCTAGAAAGATTTCATAAATAGTGGGGTTTATCTCACTGACCCAAGGCTTGTTCAGCATTTGAACATCAGTAACTCGGATTCACCTCATTAACAGAGTAAAAGAAAAAAAAAAGGTATGATTATTTCACTTGATACAAAATGAATAATAATAAAAATCAATGCTCAATAGTGACTAAAGAAACAAACTGAGAATACGATGGAACTTCCTTAGTTTGGTAAACTCTACTAACACTATTTACTAAACTAAAAACTATCTACCTATTAAAAACCTACAGGGTTCATGATGAACAATTAAATGGTTACTCCGTTAGATAGTGAGCAAGACAGAGATGGTAACTATGAACTATGGTCTTAATTTTATTTGCAGAGGGTAGAGATGACACATCTTACTATAATTCTAATTTCCATTTACAGCATTTTCATTTCCTATTTTGGCAATTTATCCTTAACACTTTCCCAGGCTTTCTTCTTCTTCTTCTTTTTTTTGGAGTATTTGTTGTGTAGTCCTTAAGTTGTATCTGACTCTTTGTGACCCCATGAAGTGGAGCACACCAGATTTCCCTGTTTTTCACCATCTTCCAGAGTTTGCTTAAACTCATGTCCATTGAGTCAATGATACCATCCTACCATTTCATCATATGTCGTCCCCTTCTCCAGCCTCAGGGTCTTTTCCAATGAGTCAGCTCTTTGCATCAGGTGGCCAAAGTATTGTAGTTTCAGCTTCAGTATGTGTCCTTCCAATGAATATTCAGGGTTGATTTCCTTTAGGGTTGATTGGTTTGATCTCTTTGTCGTCCAGTTTACTCTCAAGAGTCTTCTCCAGCATCAATTCTTTAGAATTCAGCCTTTTTAATGAATGATCTCTCACACTGTACATGACTACTGGAAAATCATAGCGTTGACTAGCAGACTTGGTGGCAAAGTGGTATCTCTGGTTTTTTATATGCTGCGTAGGTTTGTCTTAGCTTTTCTTTAAGGAGCAAGCATCTTTAAATTTCAAGGCTGCATTCACCACCTGCCATGATTTGGAGCCCAAGAAAATAAAGTCTGTCATCATTTCCATTGTTTCCCCACCTATTTGCCATGAAGTGATGGGACCAGATGTCATGATCTTAGTTTTCTGAATGTTGAGCTTTAAGGCAAATTTTTCACTCTGCTCTTTCACTTTCATCAGGAGGCTCTTTTAATTTCGTGGTTGCAGTCACTGTATGCAGTGATTTTGGAGCCCAAGAAAACAAAATCTGTCACTGTTTCCACCTTTTTCACATCTATTTGCCATGAAATGATGGGACTAGATGCCATGATATTCTTTCTTTGAATGTTGAGGTTTAAGCCAGCTTTTTCATTCTCCTCTTTAACCCCTACTAAGAGGCTCTTGCATGAAACATTCCCTTGGTATCTCTAATTTTCTTTAAGAGATCTCTAGTCTCCCATTCTGTTGTTTTCTTCTATTTCTTTGCATTGATCACTGAGGAAGGCTTTCTTATCTCTTCTTCCTATTCTTTGGAACTCTGCATTCAGATGCTTATATCTTTCCTTTTCTCCTTTGCTTTTCACTTCTCTTCTTTTCACAGCTATTTGTAAGGCCTCCCCAGACAGCCATTTTGCTTTTTTGCATTTCTTTTCCATGGGGATGGTCTTGATCCCTGTCTCCTGTACAATGTCACAAACCTCTGTCCATAGTTCATCAGGCACTTTATCAGATCTAGTCCCTTAAATCTATTTCTCACTTCCACTGTATAATCATAAGGGATTTGATTTAGGTCATACCTGAATGGTCTAGTGGTTTTACCTGAATTCTTCAACTTAAGTCTGAATTTGGCAATAAGGAGTTCATGATCTGAGCCACAGTCAGCTCCTGGTCTTGTTTTTGCTGACTGTATAGAGCTTCTCCATCTTTGGCTGCAAAGAATATAATCAATCTGATTTCGGTGTTGACCATCTCGTGATGGCCATGTGTAGAGTCTTCTCTTGTGTTGTTGGAAGAGGGTGTTTGCCATGACCAGTGCATTCTCTTGGCAAAACTCTATTAGCCTTTGCCATGCTTCATTCCATACTCCAAGGCCAAATTTGCCCGTTACTCCAGGTGTTTCTTGACTTCCTACTTTTGCATTCCAGTCCCCTATAATGAAAAGAACATCTTTTTTGGGTATTAGTTCTAAAAAGTCTTGTAGGTCTTCATAGAACCATTCAACTTCAGCTTCTTCAGCGTTACTGGTTGGGGCATAGGCTTAGATTACCGTGATATTGAATGGCTTACCTTGCAAACGAACAGAGATCATTCTGTTGTTTTTGAGATTGCATCCAAGTACTACATATCAGACCCTTTTGTGGACAATGATGGCTACTCCATTTCTTCTAAGGGATTCCTGCCCACACTAGTAGATATAATGGTCATTGGAGTTAAATTCACCCATGCCAGTCCATCTTAGTTCTCTGATTCCTAGAATGTCAACATTCACTCTTGCCATCTCCTGTTTGACTACTTCCAATTTGCCTTGATTCATGGACCTGACATTCCAGGTTCCTATGCAACATTGCTCTTTACAGCATTGAACCTTGCTTCTATCACCAGTCACATCCACAGCTGGGTATTGTTTTTGCTTTGGCTTCATCCCTTAATTCTTTCTGCAGTTATTTCTCCACTGATCTCCAGTAGCATACTGGGCACCTGCCAACCCAGGGAGTTCCTCCTTCCGTATCCTATCATTTTGCCTTTTCATACTGTTCATGGGGTTCTCAAGGCAAGAATACTGAAGTGGTTTTCCCTTCCCTTCTCCAGTGGACCACATTCTGTCAACCTCTCCACCATGACCTGCCTGTCCTAGGTGGCCCCATACGACATGGCTTAGTTTCATTGAGTTAGACAAGGCTGTGGTCCGTGTGATCAGAATGGCCAGTTTTCTGTGATTATGGTTTCAGTGTGTCTGCCCTCTGATGCCCTCTTGCAACACCTACCATCTTACATGGATTGTTCTTACCTTGGATGTGGGGTATCTCCTCACGGCTACTCCAGCAAAGCTCAGCCATTGCCCCTTACCTTGGATGAGGGGTACCTCCACACAGCCACCCCTCCTGACCTTGAATGTAGAGTAGCTCCTCTCGGCCCTCCTGCACCTGCGCAGCCACCACTCTTAGGACATGGGGTTGCTCTTCTCAGCCCTCTTCCCTGATTTCAGGCCAAGGGAACATTTCATGCAAAGATGGGCTTGATAAAGGACAGAAATGGTATGGACCTAAAAACAGAAGATATTAAGAAGAGGTGGCAAGAATACACAGGAGAAGTGTACAAAAAAGAGCTTCACGATGCAGATAATCACCATGGTGTGATTACTGACCTAAAGCCAGATATCCTGGAATGTGAAGTCAAGTGGGCCTTAGGAAGCATCACTACAAGCAAAGCTAGTGGAGGTGATGGAATTCCAGTTGAGCTATTTCAAATCCTGAAAGATGATGCTGTGAAAGTGCTGCACTCAATACGCCAGAACATTTGGAAAACTCAGCAGTGGCCACAGGACTGTGAAAGGTCAGTTTTCATTCCAATCCCAAAGAAAGGCAATGCCAAAAAATGCTCAAACTACCACACAATCGCACTCATCTCACACTCTAGTAAAGTAATGCTCAAAATTCTCCAAGCCAGGCTTCAGCAGTATGTGAACCGTGAACTTCCAGATTTTCCAGCTGGTTTTAGAGAAGGCAGAAAAACCAGAGAACAAATTGCCAACATCCGCTGATCATTGAAAAAGCAAGAGTGTTCCAGAAAAACTTCTATTTCTGCTTTATTGACTATGCCAAAGCCTTTGACTGTGTGGATCACAATAAACTGGAAAATTCTGAAAGAGATGGGAATACCAGACCACCTGACCTGCCTCTTAAACCTGTATGCAGGTCAGGAAGCCACAGTTAGAACTGGACATGGAACAACAGACTGGTTCCAAATAGGAAAAGGAGTGCGTTGAGGCTGTATATTGTCACCCTGCTTATTTAACTTATATGCAGAGTACATCATGAGAACGCTGGGCTGGAAGAAACACAAGCTGGAGTCAAGATTGCCGGGAGAAATATGAATAACCTCAGATATGCAGATTGACACCACCCTTATGGCAGAAAGTGAAGAGGAACTGAAAAGCCTCTTGATGAAAGTGAAAGAGGAGAGTGAAAAAGTGGCTTAAAACTCAACATCCAGAAAATGAAGATCATGGCATCTGGTCCCATCACTTCACAGGAAATAGATGGGGAAACAGTGTCAGACTATTTTGGGGGGCTCCAAAATCACTGCAGATGGTGACTGCAGCCATGAAATTAAAAGAGGTTTACTCCTTGGAAGGAAAGTTATGACCAACCTAGATAGCATATTCAAAAGCAGAGACATTACTTTGCCAACAAAGGTCCGTCTAGTCAAGGCTATGGTTTTTCCAGTGGTCATGTATGGATATGAGAGTTGGACTGTGAAGAAAGCTGAGTGCCGAAGAATTGATGCTTTTGAACTGTGGTGTTGGAGAAGACTCTTGAGAGTCCCTTGGACTGCAAGGAGATCCAACCAGTCCATCCTAAAGGAGATCAGTCCTGAGTGTTCATTGGAAGAACTGATGCTGAAGCTGAAACTCCAATACTTTGGCCATCTCATGCGAAGAGTTGACTCATTGGAAAAGACCCTGATGCTGGGAGGGATTGGGGGCAGGAGGAGAAGGGGACAACAGAGGATGAGATGGTTGGATGGCATCACCAACTTGATGGACGTAAGTTTGGCTAAACTCCGGGAGTTGGTGATGGACAGGGAGGCCTGGTGTGCTGCCATTCATGGGGTCAAAAAGAGTCGGACACGACTTAGTGACTGAACTGAACTGAACTGAAGAGGCTCTTGAGTTCCTCTTCTCTCCGCCATTAGCGTGGTATCAAGTTGTTAATGATTCTCCCAGAAATCTTGATTTCAGCTTCTGAGTCATCCAGCCTGGCATTTTGCATGATGTACTCAATATATAAGTTAACAAGCAGGGTGACAGTATACAGCTTTGACATACTTCTTTCCCTATTTTGAACCAGTCTGTGGTTCCATGTTCAGTTCTGTTGCTTCTTGTCCTGCACATGGGTTTCTCAGAAGACAGGTAAGGTGCTCTGTTACTCCCATCTCTTTAAGAATTTTCCACAATTTGTTGTGATCCACACAGTCAAAGGCTTTATTGGAGTATAGTTTATACTATAGTTTATACTTCTTAATGTATAAGTTTCTGCTGTGCAACAAAGTGAATCAGTTACATATGCCTGTGTGTGTGTGTGTACTCAGTCACATTCAACCCTTTTGCAACCCCATGGACTGTTGCCCACCAGATTGCTCTGTCCATAGGATTTCCCAGGCAAGAATATTGGAATGGGTTACCATTTCCTTCTCCAGCAGATCTTCCTGACACAGGGATCAAACCCAGACATTCTGCATTACAAGCAAATTCTTTACCACTGAGCAGCCTGGGAAGACCACACCTATTAGAATGGCCAAAATCCATAAAACTGACAAAAACAAATAATGGTGAAAATATACAGCAACAGGAACACTCACTCATTGCTGAGAGAAATGGAAAATGGTATAACCATTTTGGAAGACATTTTGGCAATTTCTTACAAAGGTAAGTGGCTGACTTTATTTGGTTGGGGGGGTGGGCGGAGCTCCAAATTCACTGCAGATGGTGATTGCAGCCATGAACTTAAAAGACGCTTTCTCCTTGGAAGAAAAGCTAGGACCAACCTAGACAGCATATTCCCATCACTTCATGGCAAATAGATGGGGAAACAGTGGAAACAGTGGCTGACTTTATTTTTCTGGGCTCCAAAATCACTGCAGATGGTAATTGCAGCCATGAAATTAAAAGACGCTTACTCCTTGGAAGGAAAGTTATGACCAACCTAGATAGCATATTCAAAAGCAGAGACATTACTTTGCCAACAAAGGTCCATCTAGTCAAGGCTATGGTTTTTCCAGTGGTTATGTATGGATATGAGAGTTGGACTGTGAAGAAAGCTGAGCACCGAAGAATTGATGCTTTTGAACTGTGGTGTTGGAGAAGACTCTTGAGAGTCCCTTGGACTGCAAGGAGATCCAACCAGTCCACTCTAAAGAAGATCAGTCCTGGGTGTTCTTTGGAAGGAATGATGCTGAAGCTAAAACTGCAGTACTTTGGCCACCTCATGAGAAGAGTTGACTCATTGGAAAAGACTCTGATGCTGGGAGGGATTGGGGGCGGGAGGAGAAGGGGAGGACAGAGGATAAGATGGCTGGATGGCATCACCGACTCAATGGATTTGAGTTTGAGTGAACTCTGGGAGTTGGTGATGGACAGGGAGGTGCTGCGATTCATGGCGTCACAAAGAGTTGGCCATGACTGAGCGACTGAAAGGAACTGAACTGAACTATAAAGCTAAACTGCGTCTTACCACAGGATCCAGCAATTGCACCACCATGTGTTTACCGAATTGAGTTGAAAACGATGTCCACTCAAAACCTGCACATGTGTTTTTTATAGCAGCTTTATTCAAAATTGTCACAAACTGGAAGCCAACATTCACTGCCAACAAGTGAATGGATAAACAAACTGTGGCACATTTGGACAATGTGATATTAGTGACCTCTGTAAAGAAATGAGCTGTCAAGCCTTAAAAATATAGAGGAGTCTTGTGCTTATTGCTATTACCTGTGTCTATTGCTAAGAAAACTAGTCTGAAAGGCTATATATGATTCCAACTACATGACATTTTGGAAAAGGCAGCAATTCTATTCTAGGTGTATAATCAAAAGAAGCTTTTGAACATGAAACCGAATATATATCAAGATATTTATCTTTTCCATCATTAGTAAGATGTGCAGAAGTAAAAATGAACAAATATAGCAATATAGGACACATTGGTGAATGTCACAAACATTATATGGTGTGAAAAATGCATATACTTTGACTACATTGGTATAAAACATAAAAATAACTATTTTATGTATATATACAATGTAGTAAATCTATGAAAATCAAAATAGTGGATAACCATTAGAAGGAATAGGGCTTCAGGATTGCAGAGAGGCACCTTAAACTTCCAGCATGCTGGGCATTGTCATGTTGACCAGGATGGTGGTAACATGGTGTTTTCTTTATGGTTGTTTTTCAAATGAACATATATGTCTTCTACACTCTTTTTATGTAGTCTATATCTCACAATAAAATTAATGATAAAAGGATGGATGAAAGAAAAAAGAGGAGAGGTATGAGTCTATGTTTTCACAGCTTTTGACTGGAATGAGGAGATAAAACAGCAGCAATAGAGAAAGGCACAGAGAGAGAGAAATTTCTTTTCCTAAAGTTCAAAGAATCTGGAATAAATATCTAGCTTGCAATAATAATACGGGAAAAGAGAGGGAGAACATGTTTTGATCTCAGTTGATTTTAGTTTAAGAGTTCCATTTGTCTATCTACAAACATCTAAGAATCAAAATGCAAAGAGATAGAGTGGTGTTTTGAATGATGCCAGTGGCTCTAGCACTGGAGTCCGACTGGGGCTCTATTGGAGGAAAGATTAGTCCAAGGATCAAGCACCACACAGACTTTGTTCCACATTTTCCTCACCCAGAATCCTGCAAGTCCTTTGACATTGCATCCTAATCCAATGTCTGAAATAATAATCCAGTGTGCTGGAATAATTCTGAGATCAAGTGAAGAATAAGGATTGGATGTATTATAGGTGGAAATTTGGGAGAACTGGAGACAGGGTAGCAGTGGCTTTTGTTGTAAATGAAAGGAGGAACTAAAAAGGAAGAGGAAAAAAATTCCCCACTGGAACAACAAGGGAAAATGTAGTTCTTGTGGCCATATGGAAAGAGGTATATCAAATAAAATTTTGAAAAGCCTCCTGTACTTTCCGTTCTTATAAAATTGAAATATACTAGTCATTAGGCTGCCAGTAAGTTATAATAAATTTAGGAAATTTTAATGCAATACATTAGCTCAATTGAAAACAGAAGTGTCAATTTGACTTTAATAGATTGAATATTGAATATATATTCATCTACAAAGGAAAATTAGTGTAAACTTCATTTCTAAGTTGATGCACAAATTCAACCTCTGTTAAACTGGGCCAGCATATTTAATTCTCTTCTTCTGAAGAATTATATATGACAGTTTCTAAGGTGATTTGGGCCAGAAAAACTTCTTTTGATACTATATTTTGTATACTGAGGTTTAGTTCAGACAAGTTCAGTCGCTCAGTTCTCTCCGACTCTTTGCAACCCCATGGACTGCAGGACGCCAGGCCTCCCTGTCCATCACCAACTCCCGGAGTTTATCCAAACTCATGCCAGTTGAGCTGGTGATGCCATCCAACCATCTCATCCTCTGTCATCCCCTTCACCTCCCATCCTCAATCTTTCCCAGCATCAGGATCTTTTTAAATGAGTCAGTTTTTCACATCAGGTGGCCAAAGTGCTGGAGTTTCAGCTTCAACATCAGTCCTTCCAATGAATATTCAGAATTGATTTCCTTTAGGATGAACTGGTTGGATCTCCTTGCTGTCAAAGGAACTCTCAAGAGTGTTCTCCAACACCACAGTTCAAAAGCATCAATTTTTCAGCATTCAGCTTTCTTTATAGTTCAACTCTCACATCCATACATGACTACGGGAAAAAACATAGCCTTAACTAGATGGGCCTTTGTTGGCAAACTAATGTCTTTGCTTTTTAATATGCTCTCTAGGCTGGTCATAACTTTTTTTCCAAGGAGTAAGCATCTTTTAATTTCATGGCTGCAATCACCATCTGTAGTGATTTTGGAGCCCCAAAAAATAAAGTCTGACACTGTTTCCACTGTTTACCCATCTATTTGCGTCAAGTCATGGGAACAGATGCCATGATCTTAGTTTTCTGAATGTTGAGTTTTAAGACAACTTTTTCACTCTCCTCTTTCACTTTCATCAAGAGATTCTCTAGTTCCTCTTCGGTTTCTGCCATAAGGGTGGTATCATCTGCATATTTGAGGTTATTGATATTTCTCCCAGCAATCTTGACTCCAGCTTGTGCTTCAACCAGCTCAGCATTTCTCATGATGTGCTCTGCATATAAGTTAAATAAGCAGGGTGACAATATACAGCCTTGACATACTCCTTTTCCTATTTGGAACCAGTCTGTTGTTCCATGTCCAGTTCTAACTGTGGCTTCCTGACCTGCATACAGGTTTCTCAAGAGGCAGGTCAGGTGTGCCCATCTCTTTCAGGATTTTCCACAGTTTATTGTGATCCACACAATCAAAGGCTGTGGCATACTCAATAAAGCAGAAATGAATGTTTTTCTGGAACTCTCTTGCTTTTTCTATGATCCAGCAGATGTTGGCAATTTGATCTCTGGTTCCTCTGCCTTTTCTAAAACCAGCTTGGACATCTGGAAGTTCACGGTTCACGTATTGCTGAAGCCTGGCTTGGAGAATTTTGAGCATTACTTTACTAGCATGTGAGATGAGGGTAATTGTGCAGTAGTCTGAGCATTCTTTGGCATTGCTTTTCTTTGGGATTGGAATGAAAACTGACCTTTTCCAGTCCTGTGGCCACTGCTGAGTTTTCCAAATGTGCTGGCATATTGAGTGCAGCACTTTCACAGCATCATCTTTTAGGATTTATAATAGCTCAATTGGAATTCCATCACCTCCACCAGCTTTGCTTGTAGTGATGCTTCCTAAGGCCCACTTGACTTCACATTTCATGTTGTCTGACTCTAGGTGAGTGATCACACCATCATGATTATCTGGGTCTCTTAATATTTTTTTTCTTTGGAAATATATTTCTATGGTCTCTGCTCAACAACAAAGTCCTTTAGTGTAGGATCCAAGTAGCAAGGTGGTGCTTTTCTCTTACATGTTCATTTGGTCAGTAATTATTTATTGGGCTAAATTGCTAGGAACTTAAAAAGGTATAAAGATTCAAAGAAAAATAGGACTTGGTCATATATGTGGGTTAGATGATGGTTGGAGAAAGGGGGTTCATTAGAGATGAGCAGATGCTTAGAATATAATATAGTGAATCCAATAATGAAAGTAACATATGGGCTCTGAAAACTCAGATTAAGAGCATCTTGCCCAGGTTTGGAGGAGTACAAGTTAAGTCAGAAGAGTTTTCATAAGTAATCTTATTCTTAACAGGAGAATAAATTGTAGTAGTTAGAATCTGCAACAGGCAAAATGAAAAAGTATTCTAGATAAAAGAAGAACTTGAATAAGGTGAAATCAATGAAAAACACACAATGTGTATATAAAGGAAATATACTAGCTGTTCTTTGCTGATGACATACAAATATTAAGAAGGGAAATAGGATAATAAATTAGGTCATAGTTAGGTGGGGTCTTCATCTTACAGAGGTTCACACACAAAGTTAAAAATATTGGCCATTATTCTATAACCAGAAAATATGTTTTAAGCAGATATATGACCCAATCATGGCTGTGGGCTAGGTAAGTCATTCTGAGACCCATGTGGAGTACAGAGCTGATAAGAAGTATGATAACAGGGTAGATCAAGAGGGAGGCTTTAGATCAATCCATGGAAGAGGTGATGAAATCCTGAACTAAAGCAAAAATGATGGAATTAGAGATTCATGCAAATGAGTCAGGAATTACTGTTTCAAGTGCCAGAGAGCCAAATCCAAAATGCATAAGCAAAACAGGAACAAAAAGCCTGAGTATAAGCACAAATTAATAAGGGGTACTAATGATTACACCATCATGCATTGCTTTGGCTCCAAATCCCAAATATGCTTCCCCCAATTTAGCTCTATCTTCAGGCATATTTTTTTCTCTCTCATAGGCTCCAAAATCACTGTAGATGGTGAGTGTAGCCATGAAATTAAAAGAGGCTTGCTCCTTGGAAAAAAAAACTATGACAAGCCTAGACAACATATTAAAAAGCAAAGACATCACTTTGTCAATAAAGGTCCATAGAGCCAAAGCTATGATTTTTCCAGTAGTCATGTATGGATGTGAGAGTTGAACCATAAAGAAGGCTGAGCACTGAAGAAGTGATGCTTTTGAACTGTGATGCTGGAGAAGATTCTTGAGAGTCCCTTGGACTGCAAGGAGATCCAACCAGTCAATCCTAAAGGAAATCGATCCTGAATATTCATTGGAAGGACTGATGCTGAAGCTGAAACTCCAATCCTTTGGCCACCTGATGTGAAGAGCTGACTTCATTAGAAAACACCCTGATGCTGGGAAAGATTGAGGGCAGGAGGAGAAGGGGGTGACAGAGGTTGAGATGTTTGGATGGCATCACTGACTCGATGGATGTGAGTTTGAGCAAACTCCAGGAGATAGTGAAGGACAGGGAAGCCTGGCATGATGTAGTCCATGGGGTAGCAAAGTGTCAGATACGACTTAGTCTTTGAACAGCAACGATGTAGTGACAGAGCTCCACTCTCACAATCTTGCAATTCTAAACATATATAAAACAGGAGCTTCATTTTTATACCGAAATTTCACAAAACTCTTGAGATTTTCTTTGGTTATAAAAAAAAAAACCACAGATGCATCATTGAACAAATGACAGTGACTGAGTACAATGGTGAAGGACTTAAGGAAATCAGAAGAGATCCAGGTTTTCTAGTATGAAAGAAAATATATAGACAGAATATTTTTTAAAAAGCTATATGTAGGCATGAAGATGCAGTTCTGTTACCCCGAGTGGGATATCTCAATGAACATTCTAGAAAACTTTGGATACTGTTCATAAGATGGACTGGGCCTTTCCTCTAACCAAAACAGACAAACAAATAAACAACAACAACAAAAAAAAACATTGTTACTATTAATTTTTTAGAAAAAGAAAAGGTGTTTATAAAGAAATGAAAATTTATAAATTGCAAATAAGAGTCTGAATCTTAGCACTCTGGGTCTAAGATATAAATTTGAATATTATAAAAAATATGTATGGTTTAGATTTACACATAATTACCCAGGAAAACTGTGTAGAATGAGAAGCATGGTATATTGAAGATAAAAAACTGGTCTCTAATAATGATCATTATTGTACATAACTATATTCCTGGCTCTCCTCCTCTATTTTTTATTTCCTATAGCAACCTTTGAGCTCCAAATTCAGTGCAAAGAAATCTAGGCCTTAAAGACTAAGAATATTTCATAAGTTTAGACAAATTGTAAATGCAGCTTCAACAATTGAAACACAAGTTGTAGTTACCTGAGGCCACAATCTTTTTCTACCCACACTGAATAGCACCTGTTCAAAGAAGATAACATTGATAAAACTACTGTTTCTACAAGGTTTGCACACCCACAACATAAATACCAAAGCATTGACCTTCCTGCTTAAAGCATCTTTCTAAGCTATAAAATAGAGACCTGTCTACAGGATGATTCACATCAGTAATTCAATATAATCTGCTGGTCTCAAAATCTTTGACATATTTTCCATTTTTTGTTCTTTTCTTGCCCAGGTCAATATACTTACAGAAACACTAAGGCCTAAATTATTATCGAATTATTCAATTGTTGAAAAAGGAGAAAGAGTCTCAGTTAATCTAATTTGTCACAACTCATTAAGACACAGAAATACTAGTCTTCTGTTAAGAAGGAAAAAGTTGGGTACACATTAACACAGGAGTTAAAACTGCTTGCAGGATTTTTGATTACTTGATTCAATAAAATGAAATTGAATCAACAGCATCACCTCCTTTAACATGGATAGAGCCTACCAATGGTGCTTAGGCAGACAGACATAGACTACTCATTCAACAAAGTCATGACCAATTCTACTTATGAATGACACATTAGTGAAATACGACAGTAGTCATCTACAGACATAAACCCCAGAACTGTGAAAAATAACTTTGTGAATTCACATACCTTTTTCTAGTTTTATAACGAAAGTGTGGCTATCTAATATAAACTAATTTTCAACACTTCTCAATTCATTGGCTTTTAAGAATAATAGAGTCATAAACTGGGCTTCCTTGGTGGCTCAGTGGTAAAGAATCCACCAGCCAACATAGGAGATGCAAGTTTGATCCCTGGGTTGGGAAAATCCCCTAGAGAAGGAAATGGCAACCCACTCCAGTATTCTTGCTTGGGAAATCCCATGGACACAGGAGCCTGGTGGGCTACACTCCATGGGGTCACAAATAATTGGACGTGAGTCAGAGACTGAAGAGTTACAAATCACATGATTTTGTATTGCTTGTTTGCTTAGCATCCATGATGAAAGTGAAAAGTATAGGTGTTAGTCGTTCAGTTTTGACCCTATGGACTGTAGTCCATCAGGTTCCTCTCTCCATGGAATTTTCCAGGCAAGAATATTGGAGTGGGTAGCCATTCCATTCTTCAGGAGATCTTCCCAACCCAGGGATCAAACCCAGGTCTCCTACATTGCAGGCAGATTCTTTACCATCTGAGCCAACAACATCCATGATATGACAGAGGAAAAACTATGACCATACATATATATTGTTAATTTTTAAATGTTTTCCTCATAAAGCACAGAAGAATTACATTGAACACAGTCATTGGATTTACAATTTTTGAATGTTAACTGACTTTATCTAATTTTAATTGAAGAAAACATCTCTTTGTTTGGGGGATTGAGAACTTGTTCATTTTCCCTTGCCGCATTATATTCCTATCAAGGGTGCACTTTCACTCTCCCTGATACCATCTATTATTTGTATTCAGATGTGTAAAGGATATAAATCATACAATTTACATCCCCATGGACTTTCATGGCTCATATACTCATAAAAGCCAACATCACTTCAAGTATTGTTGGACATCCTCTCCTTTATCTGTGTGTATTATTTTTCTTTCCTACATAAACTTTACTGACTTAAGGGGAGTAAACAGATCCCTGAACTCTTGTTTCTTCTTACTTGGTTTCTTTTGTTCCATATCACTCATTATACATTTTCTCTTAATTAACAAGACGTATCCTTTAGGATTGTTTTTCTGTTTTCACTTCAGCATATTTCCATTAATTGTCAGCAATTACATATAAAAAGCCATACTAAATAACAAATATGAGCTTCCTAAAAGGGGAAGAAAAAAGCCAAAAATTTCTTTCACTCTAAAATCTCGGAAAATTTTATGGTATTCAAACTCATCCAGTGAAATAAACTCTGGAACTATATTTACTTTATAAACCAAGATAATGCAAAAGACAATAAACTTCTTGAGAGATTACTTCTTGTCTAAATTATACAGTATCCTTGCAAACTTCTTGTGATAGAGCATAGCATCTCTGCTTCATTTCCTTTATAGACATATAATCTTTAGTCTCCCTATGACTGATGACTTTCCTTGTATTCACTCTTCTAAAGTATACCTCAAGGTGATTTTCCCCATATAGCACTAGTCCTTCAAAGCTCTGTGAAATCAAGTTTCTTTAATCAAATGTGTTTGGAAAAGGTTGTATACACTTGAATATTCATAATGCACATTAGCATTCCAAGCACTTGATTCACATATTCATACCAATATGACCACCTGAACGCTTCTATAGACAAATGTTCTCACATTCAAAAATGTCCCACACTGACTCATGCTATCAAATGATATCCCAGAAAATGTCACCATCATTTAATCAATGAGCCAAGGCCAGAGGTTTGCTGTTATCCTTGATGTGTCCCTAAATCTCACTGTGGCAGGTAGAATTCTAAAATGTCCCAGATGACCCAGGCCCTTTTCAAATCTCCTTCCTGAGACTGTGGAAGAACCAGTTAGTATAATGAGATATTAGTTCCATGATTATGCTGTATTGTGTGGCACAGTTGACTGTGAGAAAGGGAGACCATCCTCACAAGGATAGGAACTTTGCGCCAAAAGTGATCTGAAGTGTAGAGGGACACTCCACAGGAGGGAGATTCTGTACTGTAGGTTTCAAAATACAGTTGTTACTTGGCAAGGAATTCAAGCACCTTCTGGTTGCTAAGAACAGTCCCCAACTGACAGGCAGTAAAATATGGGGCCTCAATTTTAGAACCCTGAGAAAAGTTGTTTTGCCAACAACTTGAGTGAGCTTGGAAGTGCATTTTCCCTAGAAACTCCAAATAAGAACTAAGAAATCCCTCATTTCAGCCTTGTGATTCCTAAATAAAATTTCCAGCCACAACATGCTGGACTTCTGACCTACAGAACTGTGAGCAAGCAAATGGGTATTAGGTTGTTAAATTGGTAATTTGTTATGCAATAGAAAACTAGCATACTCAAACCCCAACGCCACCAATTTCTGTTGATTCTATTCTGTACTTACAAATTTGTCTACTTTCCATCTCATTAACCACCATCCTGATCTAAGTCGCCATCTTTTCTCACCTAGACTTCAAATTTCCTGCTGACATATCCTCTTAACTGTCTATTCTTTACATAGAAACTAGGGGGTCTTTTTTAAAGACATAATTCTATTCTTATCAAACCTCCTCTGCTTTAAAACCTACAATTACTTCTCATTACTTTCAAAGCACAATTTTTTCAACAGATGTAGAAAATAAACTTATGGTTACTGAGAGACTCAATTCCTCTCTCAATTCCTTAGGGCTTCCTTGTAGCTCAGTCAGTAAAGAATTTCCCTGCAGTGCAGGAGACCTGGGTTCAATCCCTGGGTCGGAAAAATCCCCTGGAGAAGGAAATGGCAACTCACTCCAGTATCCTTGCCTGGAAAATCCCATGGACAGAGGAGCCTAGTGGGCTGCAGTCCATGGGGTTGCAAACAGTCTGGCACAACTGAGCAACTAACACTTTGATAAGAAGTCCGGACTTCCCAAGGAGGAGAGAGGGTCTGGGGCTCTTGAAGAGGAGATGGGGGTCTGAAACTCTCAAGGAGGAGGAAAGGACAAACGTCTTTTTTTTTTTCTCTCTCTACGTTCCTTAGTCTTAGTCACATAAAACGTTTTTTTCTTTAAGTCCGGAACTAATGACTACACAAAAAACAAGTCAGTTTAAACTCTATACTAAGGATTATATAACAACAATGTATCCTGTTTGAGGACAGTTTCTCACTCCTGAAAACTTTGTGACTAATCCTGTCATCTTAAAATGTAAATTGTGAGAGTGGGTCTGGCAAAATGTTTACAACCTTGAGACATTCTTTTGATTTATTATAATAACTAATTTAAAAAGTGAAAGAAATGGCAACCCACTCCAGTATTCTTGCCTGGAGAGTTCCATGGACAGAGGAGCCTGGAAGGTTCCCAGTCCATGGGATCGCAAGAGTTGGACACAAAGTAGTGACTAAACCACCACCACTGCCCCTGCTTAGACTAGCGAGGGGGCACTCTCCGTCCCCCTTCTGATGTCTATGTCAGAAGCTTTCTCAGTCCCTTTTCATTCTATAATAAAACTCTGCTACACAAAAGCTCTAGAGTGATCAAGCCTGGTCCCTGGTCCCAAAGCTATATCTTCAGAGATCACGACTCTGACATCATTCACCATAAGCTAGCATTTTTCATTTCTGTTCAACTCAGCCGCTCAGTCATGTCCAACTCTTTGTGACCCCATGGACTGCAGCACACCAGGCCTCCCTGTCCATCACCAGCTCCCGGAGTTTACCCAAACTCATGACCACCGAGTCGATGACACCATCCAACCATCTCACCCTCTGTCATCCCCTTCTCCCCCTGCCTTCAATCTTTCCCAGCATCAGGGTCTTTTCAAATGAGTCAGTTCCTTGCATCAGGTGGCCAAAGTGTTGGAATTTCAGCTTCAACATCAGTCCTTTCAATGAACATTCAGGATTGATTTCCTTTAGGATGGACTGGTTGGATCTCCTTGCAGTCCAAGGGACTCTCAAGAGTCTTCTCCCACACCACAGTTCAAAAGCATCAATTCTTCAGCTCTCAGCTTTCTTTATAGTCCAATTCTCACATCCATACATGACTACTGGAAAAACCATAGCCTTGAATAGATGGACCTTTGTTGGCAAAGTAATGTCTCTGCTTTTGAATATGCTGTCTAGGTTGGTCATAACTTTTCTTCCAAGGAGTAAGCATCTTTTTATTTCATGGCTGCAGGCACCATCTGCAGTGATTTTGGAGCTCCCCCGACTGCCCGCAAAAAAAGAAAAAAAAAAAGTCAGCCGCTGTTTCCACTGTTTCCCGTCTATTTGCCATGAAGTGATGGGACCAGATACAATGATCTTCGTTTTCTGAATGTTGAGCTTTAAGCCAAATTTTTCACTCTCCTCTTTCACTTTCATCAAGAGGCTCTTTAATTCTTCTTCACTTTCTGCCATAAGGGTGGTGTCATCTGCATATCTGAGGTTATTGATATTTCTCCCAGCAATCTTGATTCCAGCTTGTGCTTCATTCAGCCCAGTGTTTCTCATGATGTAATCTGCATCTAAGTTAAATCAGCAGGGTGACAATATACATCCTTGACATACTCCTTGTCGTATTTGGAACCAGTCTGTTGTTCCATGTCCAGTTCTAACTGTGCTTCCTGACCTGCATACAGGTTTCTCAAGTGGCAGGTCAGGTGGTCTGGTATTCCCATATCTTTCTGAATTTTCCACAGTTTTTGGTGATCCACACAGTCAAAGGCTTTGGCATAGTCAACAAAGCAGAAATAGATGTTTTTCTGGAACTCTCTTGCTTTTTCTATGATCCAGAGGATTTTCGCAATTTGATCTCTGGTTCCTCTGCCTTTTCTAAAACCAGCTTGATCATGTGGAAGTTCATGGATCACTTACTGTTGAAGCCTGGCTTGGAGAATTTTGAGCATTACTTTACTAGTGTGTGAAATGAGTGTAATTGTGTGGTAGTTTGAGCATTCTTTGGCAATGTCAAAGTTATCATTATCAAGGGGAAAAGAAGAGCAGGGATAAATTGGGAAATTGGAATTGACATACACGCACACTATATATAAAATAGATAACTAATAACGACCTTCTATATAGCACAGGAAACTCTACTCGCTACTTTATAATGACTTATATTGGAAAGGAATCTAATAAACAGTGGATATATGTATATGCATAACTGATTCACTGTGCTGCACAGAAGAAACACAACATTGCAAATCAACTATGGGTCAATAAATTTAAGGTAAAAAAATCCTTAACTGAAACTCTGCCTATCTCTCCTACCATTACAGTGGTAATTTTTCTGTTCCAGAACCATGTTTCTTTCCATGTCCTATTCCCTTTCCCAGGGCACTCTGCTTTCTTCTTCAACCCCATGTCCCCCAACTAATCCTTGTGAATTATGAAGGAAACAATCTAAAGTTACATTCTCTGGGAAATTTTCTTTACCCACAGGTCATTATAGTCCCTCTTCATATATCATAGCCTGGAGAAAGGATAGGCTATCCACTCCAGTATTCTTGGGCTTCCCTCATGGCTCAGATGGGAAAGAATCCACCTGCAATGCAGGAGAACTGTGTTCGATCCCTGGGTTGGGAAGATCCCCTGGAGGAGGGCACGGAAACCCACTTCAGTATTCTTGCCTGGAGAATCCCATGGACAGAGAAGCCTGGCGGGTTACAGTCCATGGGGTCACAAAGAATCAGTTATGACTGAGTGACTAAGTACAGCACAGCACTTAGCCACATACCATACTTTTCTACCATAGAATTTAACAGAATTGTTTTCATGGAACTCAGTATTACTGTGATTCACTATACTGTCTTAGTTGATCTTTGAGTGAAACAATAACTTCAGAACTTCTAGAGTATTTTAACTGTCCTTTTCTTCAATCCTTCCTTCATATATTGCCAGAATGACCTTGCTAATGTGCAAATATTGAAACTTTCCTCTCTTTCATAAGCTGTTTAATACTTCCCCAAGGTACAGAAATTTTATGAAGAAAATATAGCACCAGGTATAAAATGAGATTTTCCTGGACTAACTCTGCCTATTAAAAACCAATAACCAAGTTTATAATTTTATCCCACATAAGGTTTATTGACTTGTGGGAATTAAGCAGTCCACTTTTTTTTATTGTGAATACCAACTTATTTCCATTAGTTCTAGCCATCCTATTTTATGTGTATCCTATAGAATATCTTTTGTGTGGTTTCTTCTAGTCAGTTTGAAGTATTTTGGCTCTTGCACCTCAATAGTTTGGAAATATTCTATTTCGATCTTGATCAGTGGTTATGCTAAAACTTTTCACACTCATTTAATATTATATTTTCTATCAAAATCTACCGTTAATCAGTCTTTGACTTCGCATTAAACAGGATCAGAGTCTTCTTGGGCCTTTAAATCCCCCACTCCACACTCATACCTGTACACATTTAGGCATATACATGTACTCCTGTGCTAAAACTACCAAGATGTTAGTTGTTAGTCATTGCCTTGTGTTGTTTTAATGCTATGCATCAGTAGTAGCTTAGACTTAACCACAGATTGGTTTTACAGTTCATTTGTTGCTGCTGTTGTCCACCACACTTCCAAGAATACATCATCCTCAGCCTTTGATTCAGTTTTCATTTTATTGGTGTGCATACTCATGTAATTATATCAAGTAAGGCCTGAGAGTGGGTAAACTCTGGAGACATATCTATTTTTCCATTTCACCCGAATGCTAATGTTTTCCTGGGCATGAGAAATGAGGTCCAATGTAATTTCTTGTTAGTGCTTTGATGATACAGCTTCACTGTGTTCTAACAACTAGTCTTAATGATCAGACATCTGATGCCAAAACTGATTTTTATTTTTTGTAGGTAACCTGATTTTCCTTTCTGAAAACTATTAGGAATATCTCCTTTTGTTTGTTGTGGCCTAATACTTCACTCACTTGCTCAGGACAATGTTCAACCTCCTTTTTCAAAAGCTGATGCCTTTTAATCTTTCTTCAGTCCTGGGAAATGTCTTCTATGATTTATTTGTTTCTTGTCTACCATTTTTCTCTGTTACTCCCTTCTGAAACTCCTCCTAGAGGTATGTTGAAACTTTTAGAGATTTCCTCCACTTCCCTTAACTTTCATGCCACACTGCCAACCTCTTTAACTTGTTCTGGGAGGTGCCTAGAGTTCAGTTTTCAATTAATAATTTACTCAGCATCTATAACTATTCCTTTTAGCCCTTCTTTCAAACCCTAATTTTAATGATCTTATTTTTTTTATCTCTAGGATCTCTAACTGTTCTTTTCTTGTAGACACACAATTTTAACATCGTCTATTCAGTGGATTGTCTTGGGAATAGCCCTAGTTGTCTCTCTCTTTCACTGCATTCTTCAAATAGTTCACGACACTGATTTAGTCGATATATCATTTTGAGAATACGCATTTCCCTTTTTGTGAATACTGATTTTGTTTACAGTAGCATGTCCCCTGTGACAATGTAGACAAGTTGAATATTCTATTGGAAAATTGAGACAATAGCTTATCTTCTGTTTTGGAGATCGCTTCCTTCTGGGACACTGAGTGTCTGGGCAGTGAATCCAAATGCTCAGACTCCGTGTTTCACCTCATGAGAAAACAGTTCATCTTAACGATTGGAGCCTGGGTATGGGAGGGATCTTATCTGTGCTCTCCACATGAATATATACAGTTCAATATCCTTGTCCTAAGACTATCCTCTTTCTTTTAAGATCACTGTCCTTAAGACATGAATGAACTGCACCTAAAGCCACAGAAATCCTCCTACGTAGACATTCATTTATGAATTTAGGGCCATGATTTCCTTCATCAATCCATATATGACTATCTTCAAATGGTTTCAACATTTGTGGTCCAGAGACTTTCTTGCAATCTCACTAGGGATTTAGTCTTCATAAAATACATGTTTTCTTTTTAAACCAAGGGACTTAGGTAGCTAGGAAGGTAGGTTTACATTCCCAGTGTATGCTGTTGATAATGATCTATCTCTTTAAAATGGGGGACATTTAGGCACATAATGAAGTTTTTATTCAACGTCAAAATGTAAGAGAGTTGCCTAGGCCAACTGGAATTTGAAACCCCTAGCTCGTCATCCACTTTTCAGTCCTCAACCATAGGACTGCTTTCAGATATATATCTCACTCTGCTCTTTTCTTGAAGGATCAGTTGTTGTCATTACCCAGTTGCTAAGTCGTATCCAAGTCTTTGTGACCCCATGCACTGTAGCCCTGACAGGCTCCTCTGTCCATGGGATTTGCCAGGCAAGAGCACAGGACTTGGTTACAATGTAGCAATGTCTTTTGTTAAATGCCAAATGAGTAGATACAGACTTCCTTTATAATTAAAAGTCATTGATAGAATAATGTGATGTGAAAGCGGCTCAGCGAACTCTTTGCGACCCTATAGACTGTAGCCCACCAGGCTCCTCCATCCCTGGGATTCTCCAGGCAAGAATACTGGAGTGGGTTGCCATTTCCTTCTCCAATGCATGTAAGTGAAAAGTGAAAGTGCAGTCGCTCAGTCGTGTCCGACTTTAGTGACCCCATGGACTGCAGCCTACCAGGCTCCTCCTTCCATGGGATTTTCCAGGTAAGAGTACTGGAGTGGGGTGCCACTGCTTTCTCTGTAGCAAGAATAGTCATGGTTAAATAATGTCAAACACAAAGTTATCCTAAATCACATATTCTTATTCATTTCAAGTTTATCATTATGATTTTCCCTTCAGAAGCAGAATGAACAGAATTAAATCACTAATGGCAAGAGTAAGGGATAAAAGAATCTACACACAAGTATAAGTTTGTTAAATGCAAAGTACATACTAACAATGAGATATTATTAAAGAGCTGGTTATAAAATATCCATGTAAAATACTATATAACACATTAGAAATTTATTCAAAAAGATCTTTCTTACTAGTGAATATAACAACTTAATATGTTTTCTTCAGGTAGAAGTTCTTTGAGGACTTTATTCAAATGTGAAGCATATATTAAAGAAAGCATATGCCATATATGCTAAATATGAGAAGAGTACTTTATTTAATAAAAAAATTAGAAATGATAGCAGCAATTGGTGGCATTTGCTAATATTTTATTAAGTACTAGACACTGGGATGGGGCCTTCTTATGTACTGTATCAATTAATTATCACAAGGTAAAGGTTCTATTTATCTTCCACATTATAAGAGGCATAAACTACAATTTCAGAGGTGAGGTAACTTTCTTATAAAGTCAAAGAGCTTTGAGGTAGGAAAACTGAGACTTAAATAGCTACTGGATTATGAATAATTTGTTTTTCAACTTATTGCTAAACTGAGGTTACTATATTTATTTTTCTTCACAGAAAGAGGCAAGTAAATCATCGTCACCAGCATAATCATCCCCGCCCTAGCACTCTTAACAGTAAATGAATGCACAGCATCACCTGTTGGGCACCTGAAGAACAAGAATATGTTCCCAGGGCTGACGGCTCACAAGTCACGGAATTAGACCAGGTATGGTTTGTCAGGATGTTTACAGCCTTGGTTCATCCAAGACTTAAGTGTGTCTACAAAACTGACAAATTTCTTCATAAACTGTCTCTAATATATTAAGCCAAATTTCCAAAGCCTGTGATGAATGATTTTAGTGGCAATTTGACTGGGCCACAAGGTACTCAGATCAAAGGTTATGCTGAGTGAGTCTGTAAGGGTTTTTTTGTTTTGTTTTGTTTTTAGATGAAATTAACATTTGAATCAGTAGACTAAGTAAAGCAGATTGTCCTCCCCAGCGTGGGTCCTTCTCATTCAGTTAGTTGAAGGCTTGTATAGAAGGGAAAGTCTAACCCTCTCCAGAATAAGAGCAAACTCCTCCCACCTGACTGACTGCTTAGAGCTGCAACATGGGTTTCTTTTGGACTTTGAACTCAAGCTGAAAACAGCAGTTTTTCTTGGGTCTCAAATCTGCTTGCTTTTGCACTGGAATTTAAGCCTTCTCAATCCTAGGTCTCCAACTTGTCCACTGCAGATCTTGGGACTTTCTTAGCTTCTACGATTGCCGAAACTATTTCCTTATAATAAATTTCTTTGTATGTGAGCATGTGTATGCATAGATGTCTGTGTTGTGGGGTAGGGGGAGGCATCTGTTTCTCTGAAGAACTCTAATACAACACCCTTTCCTTTCCTTTATAACCACATTTCTTCAAATCAGAAATATATTTTAATGAAGATTAAAAGACAAGGTTCTCAAATCCTTTTTTTAAAAAGTAGGCATGATTAATCCTCCTTAATTGTTAAGTCATACCATGAGAGTGACATCTTTCAGAATTGCTGCAGCAAAATAAACAAAGGCTGAGGAACTTGCTGTGTTAACCAATGAGGTCCCTTCAAGCATGACTTTATTCTTAGAATAAATTACTCAATGTGATAACCTCATCTCTAAAGATCTATGAATTGTTGTGTGTTTTAATTGCATCTTGGTGCTCGAATCCTTCCTTACCATTTTCCCTGTCATTTCACATTACCCTCACCCCATTCCTTTCAGGAGCCTACAGAAGAGTTTTAAATCCTCATGACATAGTGTTGGTGTCGGGACCAACAGCATCAGAATCAAATAGGAACTGTTGAACAAAACTCTCTAGAACCAAGATGGAGCTGCTCCTGTCAGCGGCTGCCACGTCAGCAAACTGAAACTTAAATAACTTTCAGGCCTTTATAGTAGTGTTCCACTTGACCAGAAGTGCAGTATATCCAGTCAGCCAATCCCCCAACACCAAGCCGACTCTGGGCTCTGTACTTATTTCCCTGTTCCTTCTTACTCTAAACAAAGTTGATCTGTGGCCCCCAGGCAATCAGATATTTTCTCTTGTCTCTTTCTTGTTCTTTATTCTTTATCATATAAAAGCTTTCTGCCTTATGCTCTGTTTTGCCATTCTCCCAAAGGACAATCTGTTTCATGAAGTGTTACAGATTGTTTGTATTGCCTAAAATGTCTTCTTTAATTATTTTTTAACAGAGGTTATTAGACATGCAGTATCTTAGGCCCCACTCGAGATTTATCAATCAGAATCTGGATTATAACAAGGTCTGTAAGTGACTTACATACATATTAATATTTGAAAAGAATTGGTCTAGCCCCACTCAAACCTACTATGCTTGAGTGGAGGGAATAAAGAGATTTATTGGCAGTAATTAATATTTGCATTTTTATATTTTATAGGGCCTTTTTAGACCATGAACTCTGAAACCAACCCAGTTTTAATATCCCAGCTTTGCCTCTTTGATGGCTGTCTTTTTGAGATACTGTTTCCTCCTCTGTTAAGTAAGAATCATAGTAGGACCCAGTTTATAGTATTTATTTCCTTTAAACTGATTAATACTCTTAAAAGTTAGGAAAGTGTCTAATTTATGTATTAGGTATTTGCTATTATTTCATAGACATTCTCTATCTCACATAACTATGCACTGTTGGTATCAAACTTCAGTTATGCAAGCCTCTTCTTATTAGAGAATATCTCTACTATTCAAATAATTTTCAATATCTTTTTTTTTTTAACTTTCGCTTCACTGCCTTGGTTTCCTTCTTTTTGTCCTCTTCTCTCTTGCTTTTCCCTCCTTTGCCTTTCTTCCTATCATCATTTTGCAAAGCTGAGTGCCTATTTGCCCTGCCTCCCCTCCTGTTTACAAACATCCTTCAGGTGTAACCCTCAGGGATACTTTATAAAAGAGGTGTGCAAACATTTGCCTCTGATCTGTAATTCTGTTGTCAACCAAAGCTAGAGGCATGAGTGCTTCAACATTCTAAAAGGAAAAAAAAAAATACATGGGTTAAATTTATTATTTATTTTAGGACAGGCCCTTTCCTTTGAAGAACCTTTGGAGAGATGTAACAAAAGCATAATGACCCAGGTTTTGTGTAATCTCTCTTTATAAACTCGAACTAGCCTTGTGGCCAAGAACAAATTTCCTAATCTCTTTGAACATTAGTTTATTCATCTGTAGACTCTTATACAGTTATTGTAAATATTCTAAGAGACAATACATGTAAAGTACTCAGTGCAGTTCCTCAGACAGTAAATGTTTTGAAAGGTTAGCTCTAATCATCACCATCTTTATTATTATAAACAGTGCTTATCAATTATGCTCTCAAAAGTACAAAGTCCAAATAAACAACACTGACTGATCTTAAACTGATCTTGAAACTACTTAGATTTCCCCTGTGTTTTCCTCCTAAATTTTGGTACTCTCCTGACTCTTTCACTTAGAACTCTGTATCTGGCACACTTGAGAGTTTTCCACCTCATTTTCTGTCTCCTTTTAGTCTTCTCTCTTGCTATGTGTAACTTTCTCCTCTCATTGTAATTCTTTCTTCTCTTTAATCTTCTCTTCCTTCTCTCCAGAAGTCTAGTTAAAAGACTAAAATGCTTTTAGTCATTTTTGTATTTCAAGGAAACTAGGATTAGTTTATTCACATATTTTTCTAGGAAAAAAGATAATTTTACAGGTGGATTTGGGTCACTGAATAATTGTGTATTCTCATTTGTATGTGTTATCTCTGCTCTATCACATAATTTTGATATTTTTTAGTAACTTCCAAATGCTCATTAGGCAATTCATCTCCAGTCAAATGTGTCATTCATCACACCAGTGACTTAGAAGTTTCCATTGGTTCTTCAATTAGTACAAGTCATTTCTCTCAGTGCTAATGTGATTTAAATTTTATTAAATTTTATTTTATTAAATTAAATAACATAATGTAGGAGAGGTTAAATAAATCTATTTTGAGTACATTTGGTAGTTTCTTCAGTAAGTAATCTTAATTTTTGTCTTTATATATTTTCTAGCCATTTAGGTTTTTAAAAGTTATGTTAATAATATCAATAACCTCAGATATGCAGATGACACCACACTTATGGCAGAAAATGAAGAAGAACTAAAGAGCCACTTGATGAAAGTGAAAGAGGAGAGTGAAAAAGTTGGCTTAAAACTCAACATTCAGAAAACTAAGATCATGGCATCTGGTCCCATCACTTCATGGCAAATAGATGGGGAAACAGTGGAAACAGTGACAGACTTTATTTGGGGGAGGGTTCCAAAATCACTGCAAATGATGATCACAAAATCACTGTAGCCATGAAATTAAAAGACATTTGCTCCTTGGAGAATAGTTATGACTAATCTAGACTGCATGTTAAAAAGCAGAGACATTACTTTGCTGATAAAGGTCCATCTAGTCAAAGCTATGGTTTTTCCGTTTGTCATGTATGGATGTGAGAGTTGGACTATAAAGAAAGGTGAGAGCCAAAAAATCGATGCTTTTGAACTGTAGTGTTGGAGAAGACTCTTGAGAGTCCCATGGACTGCAAGGAGATCCCACCAGTCAATCCTAAAAGAAATCAGTCCTGAATATTCATTGGAAGTACTGATGCTGAGGCCGAAACTCCAATATTTTGTCCACTTGATGTGAAGAGCTCATCTGAAAAGATCCTGATGCTGGGAAAGATTGAAGGTGGGAGGAGAAGGGGACAACAGAAGATGAAATGGTTGGATGGCATCATTGACTCGTGAGTCTGAGTAAACTCTGGGAGTTGGTGATGGACAGGGAGGCCTGCCCTGCTGCAGTCCATGGGGTCCCAAAGAGTCGGACACAACTGAGCAACTGAACTGAACTGAACTATGTTAGTATAATCACTCTCAGTTGTGTTCAAGAAAATCTGGTCTTATCACTATGTAGATCAAATTCCTTTTTTTTTTCTTTTCCACTATGTAGTATGAACTCTTGTACTAGATCTAGAGTTAAGTAAATGACAGATGAAGAGTTTATTTAAATACACAATTTTATCCTTTTAGCAATTATTTTTGTATTTTTAATAATTATGGTAAAAATAAGTATTATTTCATGTTACTGTAAAAATAAAATATATGAGTTGAATTTCTTTTAAATAGAAATTTTAAATGTCATCTTCAATTTTATTAATTCTTTATGGAAAAAATGCAGAAGGCAATGGCACCCCACTCCAGTACTCTTGCCTAGAAAATCCCATGGACAGAGGAGCCTGGAAGGCTGCAGTCCATGGGGTCACTGAGAGTCGGACACGACTGAGTGACCTTACTTTCACTTTTCACTTTCCTGCATTGGAGAAGGAAATGGCAACCCACTCCAGTGTTCTTGCCTGGAGAATCCCAGGGACAGGGGAGCCTAGTGGGCTGCCGTCTATGGGGTCACACAGAGTTGGACACGACTGAAGTGACTTAGCAATAGCAGTGGAAAAAAAAGACTGTCATTTTCACAATTTATTTTTTGTTGGTAATAATTTCTTTGGAAATCCCAAAATTAAACCCAAATGTCCTCCAGGGCAGAATAATTTGAGCTAAGTAGTATTGACATGTAGCAAAACATGCACAACAATACAAAGGAAGGATAATCCTTGGGTTTTCCAAATATCTGTGTAGAAGTTCTTCCTTAAGCAATGAAATATTTCTATGCATTTTTAGAGCAAATAGAAGATTCAAATGGGAAGAAATTTAATTTTTTTGCTATGTTGATTTTGGTCTCCTGATTGGCCTCTCGTGTCATTTCTCAGATGTAGCTGAAATCAAGAGTAGTCAGTTGACTTAATGAGTCATTGCCTTATTCATAGGAAACCATAATTTAATACTACCTCATATTTGTGCAACAGTTTATTTAAAGTATTATAACAATGGTATTTGAAATAAAGTTCGAAATTCCTCTATTAAAAGTTGTCTAGAATATCTAGAAACAATTATTACCTTGTAAGTATCCTGTTTCTACTCTTGCTATTCTCCTAGGACACATCACTTCTCAGGTAACTCTGCTGTATAATCATGCAGAAACCATCTGCCAAAAGTCTTGGTTATTTTTCTTTCTGCTATCTTTCTGAAGCAAAATGTCATGGTAAGTATAGAGGCCCCAACTTAGCAACACTTCCCGTAAATAAAGGAAATTGTGTCTCATCCCAAGTGCTTCAGAGCTCCTGTGAAGGCAGTGGAAAATCTGTGGAGGAAATCTTTTGAAAATGGAATCATTAGTAGCTTTGGGTGGAGCCCTGAAATAAGGCCTTACCTTTCTATACTGATTCCTCAGTGGAGGAACCTAAGGTCAGATATCAACTGGAATATTATAAAATGCTGCCCGTAGCAATACATTAGGTCTTCCA
Source organism: Bos javanicus (assembly GCF_032452875.1). Classification (NCBI taxonomy): domain Eukaryota; kingdom Metazoa; phylum Chordata; class Mammalia; order Artiodactyla; family Bovidae; genus Bos; species Bos javanicus. The sequence continues at coordinate 9,268,929 of NC_083869.1, forward strand.
TGTTATAATTAATTATTTACATATATGTAGTCCTCTGCCCTGTGTCTCCATGCCCTAATTACACAAATTGACAACAACAGATAAAAATAAAGCATATTTTAACATTGTTTGAGGTTACAAAATTTATTCTTTTTTAAATTCATTTTTAATTGACGTATAGTTCAATTGCAATGTTATGTGAATTAATGCTTTACAGCAAAGTGACTCAGTTACACATTCTTTTCCATTATGTATGATCTCAGTATATTGACCAAAGTTCCCTGTGCTGTACAGCTGGACCTTGCTTACCTGTTCTATACACACCAGTTTGCATCTGCTGACCCAGGATACTGAACATTGTGCTATACAACTGGACCTTGTTTATCTGTTCTATACATACCAGTTTGCATCTGCTAGTCCCAAATCCCAATCCAACTTTTTTCCACCCCACTTTCCCTTGGCAACCACCAGCCTAGTCTCTATGTCTCTGATTCTGTTTCTGTTTCATAGATAGGTGCATTTGTGTCATATTTTAGATTCCACATTTAAGTAATATCATATGGTATTTGTTTTTCTCTTTCTGACTTATTTCACTTACTATGATAATCTCTAGTTGCATCTACAAAATTTATTCTTGCATAAAATATTCAAGTGACTCACTTCTCCATTTGTAGCCATGTCTCCCAAAGAAGAAAATAAAAACAAGCAAATGTATGTATTTCATTACTGATGTGACTGAACAAATAAATATAGTTTTGACAAATAATAAAAGATAAAATAGGCATTTCAAACTAAATTTAAAATATGTGATTTTCCCTAAATTTCTAATTGTGAAAATTTCTACCTGTGTTATACAATATTTTAACTGTTTAATAGGGGTAAATATTCTATATAGCATCTCTAGTTTTAAATACACCATTTATGTCATGCCTAAGGGTTTCATCACAGTTGCATTTATATAAATGAGATTTTGTATATAGCTCAGGACCATTTGTTAGAAAAATATATACATCTAATTCTATGTATTAGAGTTGCCAAAGGAATACTGAATATAAATAATTTGGACTATCCGAAACTTGAGGTTCCTAGGGTAATTAGTTAAAAAGAGAAAATTTTCTTAAATCAAATTGAAAAAGGCAGTAGTAAACCTTCAAGCAAATGTGGGGGGTGGGGGTCATTTTATGGGAAAAAAAAGTTTCTTCTTCATGTTACTGAAATCTATAATCTAACCAGATAGAAACAAGTCATGATAATGTAGCTTTCTCTAAGACACAGGGCTTGTTCTTTGATACCAAAATCTTAATTGTAATAGGTTAAGTTCACAGTCTAAATATTGACTATAGCAATACTTTAAAAGATTCTGTTATTCAGAATATTTGAAAATGACAAAAGGATTTGTTGAGATCATAGCCAATTCTATGAAAAAAATTGTCCACAGATACATGTAGTTTAAAATTTATAATAATGCTCTAAACTATACAACAATAACTTGGATTTCATGATCAATTCTCTCTCTTCACTAAACCTAAAGTAGCAGCATTTGGTACAATTGATCATTCCTTTCTCCTTGGACTGTGCTGTTGGATCCTAAGACACCACACTCTTTTAGTTGTCCACATACTTTACGGGTTTCTCCTCAATCCATTTTGTTGATTTTCCCTCATTTCTCTAACCTGTAAGTTGCAAAGTGCTTCACTTCTCATCCTCTAAACTTTCCTATCTACTTTCACTCCCTCAGTTCAGTTCAGTTGCTCAGTCGTGTCTGTCTCTTTGCAACCCCATGGACTGCAACACGCCAGGCCTCCGTGTCCATCACCAACTCCCGGAGTTTACTCAAACTCATGCCCATTGAGTCAGTGATGCCGTCCAACCATCTCATCCTCTGTTGTCCCCTTCTCCTCCCACCTTCAATCTTTCCCAGCATCAGGGTGTTTTCAGATGAGTTCTTCATGTCAGGTGGACAAAATATTGGAGTTTCGGCCTCAGCATCAGTACTTCCAATGAATATTCAGAACTGATTTCCTTTAGGATTGACTGGTGGGATCTCCTTGCAGTCCATGGGACTCTCAAGAGTCTTCTCCAATACCACACTTCAAAAGCATCGATTTTTTGGCTCTCACCTTTCTTTATAGTCCAACTCTCACATCCATACATGACTACTGGAAAAATCATAGCTTTGACTAGATGGACCTTTATCAGCAAAGTAATGTCTCTGCTTTTTAACATGCTGTCTAGATTGGTCATAACTATTCTTCCAAGGAGCAAGCATTCTTTTAATTTCATGGCTGCAGTCACCATCTGAAATGATTTTGGATCCCCCCAAAATAAAGTCTGTCACTGTTTCCATTGTTTCCCCATCTATTTGCCATGAAGTGATGGGACCAGATGCCATGATCTTAGTTTTCTGAATGTTGAGTTTTAAACCAACTTTTTCACTCCCTTTTTACACTTTCATCAAGAGGCTCTTTAGTTCTTCTTCACTTTCTTCCATAAGGGTGATGTCATCTTCTTTCACTCCCTAGGTAATTTTTTTGGGTCATATGGATCTAAATACCGGCTATATTCTAGCAGTTATCACATGTATACATCTGGTCCAGATCATGACTCTGAACTTGACTCCCACATTCAGATGCCCACTTGACACCTTCACTTACATGTTTAATAGCCACAACAAACTCAATGAGTCCAAAATTGAAATCCTAAGCTATCCTTAAAAACTTTTGTTTCTACCATCTTCTCCATGTAAAATATGGCAGCCTCTATCTTTCAGTTGCTTAAGCCATTAGAGATTGTGGTAATACTTGACTTCTCCTTTTCCCTTTCACTTACATCCAATCCATTGGTAAATCCTGTCTGCTTTACCTTCAAAACAAACTTAGGACCCAACCACTTTTCACATCTCTGACCTGGATTATTTTAATAATTTTATAATAGCCTCCATAAATTTCCTTTGCCCTTAAAATTTATGCAACAAAAGCATGTCAGTTCATGCCACTTCCTGCTCAATATCCTCCAGGGTTTCTGAACTTTTGAGTCTATCTGAAATCTCCTAAATTTTATTTTCCAGATTTCACTGTCATGGAGTCACATTTTAAAATTAATGGCTCCATGCTTCAAAGGTACTCTTGATATCTAATCAACTTCTTTCATAAAATGGAGCATTTTACTTTATTGAAGAACAGTGTCTGATACATAGGTCTCTTTTTATAAATCAAGTTTTTTTTTTGTTTTGTATAAATGTTTTTATGATATAAGGGTGGAATTTGGGATATGATTTTGAATCCTTGCATAGCCAAGGTACATTAAATTTTTACATTTATTGTGAAAGCATGTTGGTCTGTTTCGTACAGTCGAAAAGTAGTAGTAAGAGGAGACAAATGAAACATAGATAAACACATTCTGAAACCACTGAATATTTTATATTCCAGAGGTTTCATGTCTAACAGATTTTTTGTCTAGTAAGAAATAGTTATGTTGGCTAGATAAAGATGTACGGAGGACGCCACCTCTGTGCCTTTAAAGGCACAGTGTTGGGCCAGAAATCGAATTACTATTAACTCTCATGACCAACAAGGTAAGTGGTTATTTGTGAGACAAAAATATCCACTTCTTCTCTGTGAGGAGAAACATCAAGATATATTCTAGATTTACTAGCAATCCTCAATTCAAAGGTTGAAACTTTGACATATGGCCAAGACATCACACAGTTTAAAGGGCATTACAGAATGTTCAAATTGACACAAGAATGTCTGAAAAGCTGTCTCCATACTGTACCTGAATGAGGTTTTAGGCACCTAGAGTTCCAAGGGGCACTATAATTCATACAAAGATATCATAGAAGGAGCAAGCATGAGAAAATGTCACTTTCACCCTGAATTAGGTCAATAGTGAAAAAAATAAGATTCGGCGGGAGGAGAGGAATTAATTTCTCAAAATGCTCAGTGCAATTTGATCGATAGCAATAAATTCTCTAGCCTCTGGCCCTGAAAGCAAATAGACACATATGATAATTATGCAGGGCATAATTCAAGTTTACTATGTAGAAAATTCCTTTAGTTTCTAATATCGAAAAGCCTTCCACAGCCAGGGTACACATTCTGGATTCTAAGTATCCTGAGTGTTTCTGGATTTCATTTTCTAGTATGATAGTGCTTATCACAAAAAAGCAGAAGCTTAGCGTATGAGCATCTCAGAGTATATGGAGTTCACTGTTTTGTTTTTCCTGAGATGGGACGGATGGACCAGTGAGTGGGTCATGTAAATAATGTGTAGTGAACAGTGGCAACTACCTGAAATGTGTGCTCCATTTTTATTTCCTGGATCCTATTTTGTAAGTTATAGACTTCAAACTCCAAGTATGCACAATGAGCCTCAACTTGTCTGCCCAACTGCCTCAAAAGATATCTTCTGAACACAAGAAGAAATGGATGAATGTCTGGATGGATGGGCGTACTAGTGAATAGATGAATGAATGAAAGACGTATCTGTCCTTAGTGCCCTCTCCACCTGTGAGAAAGGTAGAGGCAGTAAATAAAATAAATGTGATACATGGTACATTGGACGTAATTCAAAAGTAGGATAGTGTCACAAGGAATAAAGATTTACTCTTTATAGGAAAGTCAGTGAAGAAAGTTTTTATGGAGGTGGAGAGAGGGAGTGATGTTTGAATTATTAGTCAACCCTGTTCACAAATGTTTTAGCTTATTTGCCATTCCCTTCAAAAAACATTACTTCACTGTGCTTCACAAATACTTTATTTGAACACATCTAAAGCCTTCATTATTTTAGTAAAATTATTCCTAAGTGACATTGTTTCTTCACTTATTCTTCATATTTAAAAAGGCCAAACATTCCTGGTTATTACAGCTGTCTCAAGTCACTGAAAGCTGTCCTTACTGAATACCAATAAAATGAGTGATATTCAAAATTATTCCTTTTGAAAAATTAACATGCCTTTATGAAATGGATTTATGTGTCAATTTACATTTCCAATAATGTGTTTAACCTCTATTACTGACTATTGAGTTTAAGACTTAAGATACAGTTTACCCGAGATGTGGGAAATTTTTACTTTTATCATTGTAATTATGTTTAAGTATAAATAGAAAATTAATTGTCATCCTGCCATATGCACAACAGTATTCTAGAAAAGACAGTAAGTATGTGCTAGAATTGCTTGACTTCTGAATGCAGAGAATGGGTATTCTATCTCTTGAGAAGCATAGCCCCTCACTTCAACTAGGGGAAGGCAAAATAATTCCTATAATTCAGAGTTGTGAAAAATTACATGGGAAATAGATGGGGAAACAGTGGTTGACTTTATTTTTTGGGGCTCCAAAATCACTGCAGATGGTGATTGTACCCATGAAATTAAAAGACGCTTACTCCTTGGAAGGAAAGTTATGACCAACCTAGATAGCATTTTCAAAAGCAGAGACATTACTTTGCCAACAAACGTCCGTCTAGTCAAGGCGGACCATGGTTTTTCCAGTGGTCATGTATGGATATGAGAGTTGGACTGTGAAGAATGCTGAGTGCCCAAGAATTGATGCTTTTAAACTATGGTGTTGAAGAAGACTCTTGAGAGTCCCTTGGACTGCAAGGAGATCCAACCAGTTCATCCTAAAGGAGATCAGTCCTGGGTGTTCATTGGAAGGACTGATGTTGAAGCTGAAACTCCAATAATTTGGCCACCTCATGTGAAGAGTTGACTCATTGGAAAAGACCCTGATGCTGGCAAAGATTGAGGGCAGGAAAAGAAGGGGATGACAGAGGATGAGACAGCTGGATAGCATCAACGACTCGATGGACATGAGTTTAAGTGACCTCCGGGAGTTGGTGATGGACAGGGAGGCCTGGCGTGCTGTGATTCATGGGGTCGCAGAGTCGGACATGACTGAGCGACTGAACTGAAATGAACTGAACTGAAGACTCATAGTCAGAGGATCATTAAAGGAAACTTTTCCAGTCTAGAAAGAAAGAAATACAAGCAGTGAGAAGGTTAAAAAGTGGAAGACCCACAGTTACAGAAAATGGGAGACCTCATCTATTCTGGTTCTTCCTTGGTGGCTTGGATGGTAAAGAATCTGCCTGCAAGGCAGGAGACCCAGGTTTGATCCCTACAAGAAGAAATGGCAACCCAGTCCAGTATTCTTGCCTGGAGAATCCCATGGACAGAGGAGCCTGGTGGGTTACAGTCCATGGGGTCACAAAGAGTTGGACATGACTAAGCAAGTAACACTTTCACACTTCCATCTGCTCTGAGCTTTGCCAATGCCTAGCTAAAGAGCTGCTAGCTATTGGAAATGCTTCTTCACTTTTCTGAGCTTTGGGAGCAGAGTAAAATTGGACAATAATCTTTAGAGGCTTGTGTATATCTATAATTTCATGATTTCACAATATACAAATATACAATTTACACAAGTTTACACAAAATATACAATTTACACAAGTTTACACAAAATATACAATTTTCACAATATACTTAGCAGCTATTTTATTCAACCTTTAAGAAATACAACAGGATATCTTCAATATTAAATGTACTGGGAAGCAGAAAAAGAAATAAAAGGAATCCAAATTGGAAAAGAAGAAGTAAAACTCTCACTATTTGCAGATGACATGATCCTCTACATAGAAAACCCTAAAGAGTCCACCAGAAAATTACTAGAAATAATCAATGACTACAGTAAAGTTGCAGGATATAAAATCAACACACAGAAATCCCTTGCATTCCTATACACTAATAATGAGAAAACAGAAAGAGAAATTAAGGAAACAATTCCATTCACCATTGCAACAGAAAGAATAAAATACTTAGGAATATATCTACCTAAAGAAACTAAAGACCTATATATAGAAAACTATAAAACACTGGTGAAAGAAATCAAAGAGGACACTAATAGATGGAGAAACATACCATGTTCATGGATTGGAAGAATCAATATAGTGAAAATGAGTATACTATCCAAAGCAATTTATAGATGCAACGCAATCCCTATCAAGCTACCAACAGTATTCTTCACAGAGCTAGAACAAATAATTTCACAATTTGTATGGAAATACAAAAAACCTCGAATAGCCAAAGCGATCTTGAGAAAGAAGAATGGAACTGGAGGAATCAACCTACCTGACTTCAGGCTCTACTACAAAGCCACAGTTATCAAGACAGTATGGTACTGGCACAAAGACAGAAATATTGATCAATGGAATAAAATAGAAAGCCCAGAGATAAATCCACGCACATATGGACACCTTATCTTCGACAAAGGAGGCAAGAATATACAATGGATTAAAGACAATCTCTTTAACAAGTGGTGCTGGGAAATCTGGTCAACCACTTGTAAAAGAATGAAACTGGACCACTTTCTAACACCATACACAAAAATAAACTCAAAATGGATTAAAGATCTCAACGTAAGACCAGAAACTATAAAACTCCTAGAGGAGAACATAGGCAAAACACTCTCCGACATACATCACAGCAGGATCCTCTATGACCCACCTCCCAGAATATTGGAAATAAAAGCAAAAATAAACAAATGGGACCTAATTAACCTTAAAAGCTTCTGCACATCAAAGGAAACTATTAGCAAGGTGAAAAGACAGCCTTCAGAATGGGAGAAAATAATAGCAAATGAAGCAACTGACAAACAACTAATCTCAAAAATATACAAGCAACTCCTACAGCTCAACTCCAGAAAAATAAACGACCCAATCAAAAAATGGGCCAAAGAACTAAATAGACATTTCTCCAAAAGACATACAGATGGCTAACAAACACATGAAAAGATGCTCAACATCACTCATTATCAGAGAAATGCAAATCAAAACCACTATGAGGTACCGTTTCACACCAGTCAGAATGGCTGCGATCCAAAAGTCTACAAATAATAAATGCTGGAGAGGGTGTGGAGAAAAGGGAACCCTCTTACACTGTTGGTGGGAATGCAAACTAGTACAGCCACTATGGAGAACAGTGTGGAGATTCCTTAAAAAACTGGAAATAGAACTGCCTTATGATCCAGCAACCCCACTGCTGGGCATACACACTGAGGAAACCAGAAGGGAAAGAGACACGTGTACCCCAATGTTCATCGCAGCACTGTTTATAATAGCCAAGACATGGAAGCAACCTAGATGTCCAGCAGCAGATGACTGGATAAGAAAGCAGTGGTACATATACACAATGGAGTATTACTCAGCCATTAAAAAGAATACATTTGAATCAGTTCTAATGAGGTGGATGAAACTGGAGCCTATTATACAGAGTGAAGTAAGCCAGAAGGAAAAACATAAATACAGTATTCTAACGCATATATATGGAATTTAGAAAGATGGTAACAATAACCCAGTGTATGAGACAGCAAAAGAGACACTGATGTATAGAACAGTCTTATGGACTCTGTGGGAGAGGGAGAGGGTGGGAAGATTTGGGAGAATGGCAATGAAACATGTAAAATATCATGTAGGAAATGAGTTGCCAGTCCAGGTTCCATGCATGATGCTGGATGCTTGGGGCTGGTGCACTGGGACGGCCCAGAGGGATGGTATGGGGAGGGAGGAGGGAGGAGGGTTTGGGATGGGGAACACATGTATACCTGTGGCGGATTCATTTTTTTCTTTTTTTCTTTTAAATTTTATTTAATTTCAGATATACACATGCTCCCCATCCTGAACCCTCCTCCCTCCCCCTCCCCATACCATCCCCCTGGGCCTTCCCAGCGCACCAGCCCCAAGCATCCAGCATCGTGCACTGAACCTGGACTGGCATCTCGTTTCACACATGACATTTCACATGTTTCAATGCCATTCTCCCAAATCTTCCCACCCTCTCCCACAGAGTCCATAAGACTGTTCTATACATCAGTGTCTCTTTTGCTGTCTCGTATACAGGGTTATCGTTACCATCTTTCTAAATTCCATATATATGCGTTAGTATACTGTATTTAGGTTTTTCCTTCTGGCTTACTTCACTCTGTATAATAGGCTCCAGTTTCTCCACCTCATTAGAACTGATTCAAATGTATTCTTTTTAATGGCTGAGTAATACTCCATCGTGTATATGTACCACAGCTTTCTTATCCATTCATCTGCTGATGGACATCTAGGTTGCTTCCATGTCCTGGCTATTATAAACAGTGCTGCGATGAACATTGGGGTACACGTGTCTCTTTCCTTCTGGTTTCCTCAGTGTGTATGCCCAGCAGTGGGATTGCGGGATGATAAGGCAGTTCTATTTCCAGTTTTTTAAGGAATCTCCACACTGTTCTCCATAGTGGCTGTACTAGTTTGCATTCCCACCAACAGTGTAAAATGGTTCCCTTTTCTCCACACCCTCTCCAGCATTTATTATTTGTAGACTTTTGGATCGCAGCCATTCTGACTGGTGTGAAATGGTACCTCATAGTGGTTTTGATTTGCATTTCTCTGATAAAGAGTGATGTTGAGCATCTTTTCACGTGTTTGTTAGCCATCTGTATGTCTTCTTTGGAGAAATGTCTATTTAGATCTTTGGCCCATTTTTTGATTGGGTCGTTTATTTTTCTGGAGTTGAGCTGTAGGAGTTGCTTGTATATTTTTGAGATTAGTTGTTTGTCAGTTGCTTCATTTGCTATTATTTTCTCCCATTCTGAAGGCTGTCTTTTCACCTTGCTAATAGTTTCCTTTGATGTGCAGAAGCTTTTAAGGTTAATTAGGTCCCATTTGTTTATTTTTGCTTTTATTTCCAATATTCTGGGAGGTGGGTCATAGAGGATCCTGCTGTGATGTATGTCAGAGACTGTTTTGCCTATGTTCTCCTCTAGGAGTTTTGTAGTTTCTGGTCTTATGTTGAGATCTTTAATCCATTTTGAGTTGAAACTAGAACACTTTCTAACACCATATACAAAAATAAACTCAAAACGGATTCATTTTGATATTTGGCAAAACTAATACAATTATGTAAAGTTTAAAAATAAAATAAAATTGGAAGAATAAAAATAAATAAATAAATAAATGTACTGAGAGAAACCAGAGTTAGATTTTCAATATACCTACGATGTTGTGCAAAAATAAAATCACAGATCTAAAGATAAATTGTCTATTATATGTCAAATTTGGATTTTGATTTGTAAAATTGGATTTTCCACTATGCCTAGGAATCTAGAATACTTGCATTTAACAATCAAAACAGTGTGTCCCCAGGTCATATGGGAAGCACACAGATCATTGGAAAATATCCATTTCCTTTTCTTTGTTCTTTTCTAAACTCATAATCAAAATATTTACATGAAACTAATAAATATTTATGGACCTTTATTTGGTCCCAGGACTGTTATTATACTTTATTTTCAGCTTTATATGGATGACCATATTTTATTCTCATAATCTTTTGAAAATTAGTACTATTATTTTCAGTATTATTCTTATTTTACAGAGGAGGAAAGTGAAGCATAAATAGGTTGAAAATCTTGCCTACAGTCATATAGAAAGGAAACAGTAGAATCGGAATTTCAACCAATACAATTAGATTACATATATACTTCCACCCTTTGAACAAAAGGTTTCCCCAGCTAGTGATTTTCTTTTTTGTCATTTACTACTTTTTTTATATTCCTAGTGGACTATTTGTTACTATCTGCCTTGCATATTTTTAATTATGAATGTATCTGTTCCTGCTACAATAGTTCCAATAGCAGCCAGGGCTTGTATCTTATATATTTATAAGCCTGGCTTTATAAATCTTATAAAAGTTTGGGGTTTCCCAAACTTTTAGCATGGCATCTTGTTTACATTTTGTGTACCTTTTTCATATTTGTTCAGTAGTTTAATGACCTTATTGACTTTATAAAATCTCAATTCAGTCTTTCCTCCAGTGTACATTGTGATTAGTGCCTCTCACCTAAGCCTTCTGTGTATTCTGGTCACAGAAAGCCTGTAAATACACTGCCTAGACCCCTTGCCATATATGACTACCTGTCAGTCACTTGTCTACAGAGGCACTGACAGAAGATTGAAAGGTAGGAAGAAGGCAGAAGCCGTTTTTCCGGCTCTGGCAGTGCCGTTAGCAGTGGCTACAGTGGAAGCAGAAACAGCAATAGCAGGCAAATACAGTATGTATTCCAGGCTTCCTCACAGACTGTTCAGCTCCAGGAACAACAGTCTCATTAGCATAGAGATCACGAGCAATGGATAATAAAGTTTTCCCTGTTGCTTCTCCAGCTTCATGGAATAACATTATCCTGATGTTCCTAATTTTCACCTTTTTGTTTATTTTTTAAACTTCTAACATCTTAGTAGCCAATTTCTAGTATTAAGTTACTTCTGTTTTCATTGTTCTTATTGGATACTAACTTGATACACCTCCCAAAGTATACTCATTGTTCTCTCTGACTAAATTTGAGAAAACCCTGATATTCCTGATTTGATTTAGGGAAAAATATGCTAATCTAAAACCACGTCTTACATTAGGGTACTCTATAGACTCTTGCGAGTCCCTTGGACTGCAAGGAGATCCAACCAGCCCATCCTAAAGAAGATCAGTCTTGGGTGTTCATTGGAAGGACTGATCCTGAGGCTGAAACTCCAATACTTTGGCCACTTCATGTGAAGAGTTGACTCATTGGAAAAGAACCTGATGCTGGGAGGGATTGGGGGCAGGAGGAGAAGGTGACAGCAGAGGATGAGACGGCTGGATGGCATCACCGACTTGATGCATGTGAGTTTGGGTGAACTCTGGGAGTTGGTGATGGACAGGAAAGCCTGGCGTGCTGTGATTCATGGGGTTGCAAAGAGTCGGACACGACTGAGCGACTGAACTAAACTGATAGATGACTAAACTCTGCTACTGTGTGTGTGTATATGTGTGTGTGTGTTTGTCTGTACTGGGTCATAATGGTGGCATGCAGAATCTTTAGTTGCAGCACATGAACTTTTAGTTGTGATGTGTGGGATCTAGTTCCCTGATGAGGGATTGAATGCAGGCCCTCTGCATTGGGAGTATGGGGTCTTAGCCACTGGACTACCAGACAAGTCTTTCTTTTACTATGTATTAATTTGTTTTAAAGCTCAAAGTGTTACTTCTTCTTGACATTATACCCAAATACAGAGTCATTTTCATAGTATGTTATTCTGTATATTAGCCACAGAATATGATTGGAGTTGAGGTGAAATTCAGCTATCTATGCATTAGATACATGCATTCACTTATTCACTCATCAACAAATGTTTATCACACTCCTATTAGATAACACACACTCTTCAAGACTCTAGGTACAAAGTGATGAGCAAGATAGCCAAATAGTTGTTTTTGTGGATCTGACCTTCTGTTTTATTGGAAGCAGATAACAAATTTATAAACAAAATCTCTGATATAAATAATATGTAGTCTCTATATATAATATCAGATAATTATATAGAACGATGCCTTATCAGGATGAACAGAATACCTCTATTATGTGAAAATGACATTTCGTTTCTTTGGTCATTCTCCCTGAGACTAATAGCCATAGTCTAATTATGAGAAAAACATTAGATAAACTCAAGTTGAGAAACATTCTACAAAATTCCTGACCAGCACTCCTCAAAACTGCAAGTTTATCAAAAAACTAGGAAATTCACAGTCTAGAATATTCCAACGCTTATCAGAGTTACTCCCTCAACATTATAAGGATAAAATTACTACTTAAATAAGTTATTAATGTATTCATTCTTTTTTATAGATGTTATGTGCTGGACCAAACAAAAATGAACTGAATCAATTCTAAGACAGTGTTTAACAATCAATCAAATGCTTTCAAACTTTAAGTCCCTTGAATATACACACATTTTCAAGTAGTGAATTCAACATCTGAAATTACTGCTTAATCCCAAAAGAACACTCTTTTTTATCAATTAAACTCATTACATTTGAATGTTCAGTTTCTTCTAGTACACTATTTTACTTATTATATTCAAGTAATATGTTGTAGATATAAGAATCATTAAATAACTTTCCTAAAATAAACCTTCTGGAGAAGTTTTACAAATGCATTTTTCAGGGGATAACTGAACCTTTATAAAGTATTTTTCACAATTTACCTGGGACAGGTGGCCAGAAAAGGCAACATAGAGGAAAGTGATATTAGAACTGCAACGAATCTGCCATGTAAAGAATGGGGGAAAGGAATTCCAAGTAGAGAGAAAAACAAGCTCAAAGACACAGGCTTAAATTATATTGATTCCCTTTCAAAGTACTCTTTATAGATTTATTCAGCTATTTATTAATACCAGTATCTCACAATGTCCTAGACGTGAATTTATACCTTTGACATGTTTTTGCTTAAACATATTAGAATCATGCTCATGAAGCTGTAAGAGGCAAATTATAGACTCACAGAGCTACAGAGCTACATGGGATCACATAGTCTAATTTTCTCACTCTGTGAATCAAGTGAGGACCAGAGTGTATAAGGGCCTAGGGTTACATAGTATCTAGCTCACAGAATCAGATTATTTTACCTTCCCATAACAAAGTTCAAAATGGATCTACAAGATTCAGTTTTAAAGTTCTCACTTTGAATTATTTAAAAGGCATTAGCCTAAAACACAGAGAAGGCAATGGCACCCTACTCCAGTACTCTTGCCTGGAAAATCCATGGATGGAAGAGCCTGGTAGGCTGCAGTCCATGGGGTCGCTAAGAGTCAGACATGACTGCGACTTCACTCTCACTTTTCACTTTCCTGCATTGGAGAAGGAAATGGCAACCCACTCCAGTGTTCTTGCCTGGAGAATCCCAGGGACGGGGGAGCCTGGTGGGCTGCCGTCTATGGGGTCGCACAGAGTCGGACACGACTGAAGCGACTTAGCAGCAGCAGCAGCAGCAGGCTAAAACAAATTTGTGGCAGGTTTTCACAAAATCAGTTTCATTTCCCAAATGGGTTTATTACCAGTGTGTAACCCCCAGAACTTTGCCATTTAAAAAAGGATTAAAAATGCCATGTTTTTCTTCATTGGTAGAAAATCTAAAAAGAAGAAATAAAGGTAACCAAAGATAGAATGTGGTTAAGAGTGAAAGCAGAAATAAGTAGATCATTAAAACATCAAACTTCAATAAAGCTTAAACTAACACATAAATAGAGGCTAAAGTACTTTATGAATAAACCAGACTTTGTCACATGAACTAACATTTACTAAACAATCAGAGATTATTAAGAAAGTTTCTTCTAAGGAATTGGAAAAGAAATGGGGGAACTCTATTTGCTATGCCTGAAGCAATGAATAGTCTTAAACTATCTGTCACAAACAAGTAGTATGAAAGAGGAAACACTTTGTAGGAATTACAGTAACACTGGAGGAGCCTCTGATCCCAGCGTACTTCCTACCATTGTCATGATTTACTGGTCAACTCCCCAATAAATCAAAGCTGCTCAAAATGTTAAGATGAGACACACAACTCTTTGAACATGGTTACTGTGTAATTGTTTTCTCAGGCACATTTTTCATATGGATTACATTCTCACTGATTTTTTTCCCCTAGTAGAGACTCACTTGAAAAGTTAAAAAGAGAAAGACATTCCTTTAGTGCACATTTTAAATTATGTTTACTAGGGTGATGTACACAATTTATGTTTAACTCTTTTATAGCACTGGAGAGAGGGAGAGTAATTTGGTTTAGAATAATATGAGTAAGTAACTAAGGTTCATAGATAAGCACTGTTTGATAAAATCCTGTAGAAAAAAAAATACTAATCAATGTTTATAAGTAATTCTTGGAGGAATGTGTTTTTGAGTCCTATCTCCCTACTTCCTCTTCTCCTTAAATCTTCCTTGACTCCTGTTTAACTTTCATTTTCATTAACATATCACATTTGTTATTAAAACTAAATTAAAAACCTAGTCTCTTCTGACCCAAAGCTAATATACTTGCTGTCACTTTTCTCTAGCCTTACTGTAAACTTCATTTTAATGAATCTTGGTTTCCAGCCAAACATCCTTGACATTGCTCTTTGGATACCTTATTCATCAACTTTCGCAGTATGGTTATCAGCTGCACCTCTACCCCACACCCCTACACATACACAATGAGGCTCCAAGCTAAATTTTCTACTCTTTTAGGTTCCATATCTGTACAGTGAAAGATTTGGGAATAATTGATAGAAATCTCCATGTAATCTAGCCAAGATTGGGCTTCCGTTGTGGCTCAGCTGGTAAAGAATCTGCTTGCAACGCAGGAGACTTGGGTTCAATCCCTGGGTTGGGAAGATCCTGTGGAGACGGGAAAGGCTGCCCACTCCAGTATTCTGGCCTAGAGAATTCCATAGGTTGTATAGCCCACGGGCTCCCAAAGAGTTGGACATGACTGAATGACTTTCATTTTCCTTTCATATCATTTTGTGGAAAAACTTTGCCTCTGTTGATCTAATAAACCAAGTAAACATTCTATTCTGTACTCATATGGTTTTGGAAAAGGCAGACCAATGCAAATCTTACAAACAAAGCATTCATCATTTCTCATAGAGTTTACTAGAAATTTAGATCAGGAGAATTTATAGCCATCTTCAACAACAGTTTTCCATTTCCATTCCATTCCATTTGGAAATTTCCATTTCCAAGTCCATATTGGATTTATCCAATAAAAGAAATAAATCTGGCAATTATGTTAATCCTATACCTTTCATCAAGACCCAGCTATTGTGAAAATAAGATTATTCTTAAAGGGAGAAAGAGAAGAATAAACAAAGGGGAAAGAAGAGAAGGGGAATTGGAGAGGGAGGGAGGGGAGGAGGAAGATAACTATGAGAGTCTTTGCCAATAATAAGAAGGAGCACCTTGTGGAAAAGGTTCCCATCGATGTTTGTAGAGTAGTAAGTCTTCAAAAAACTACAGACTTGGACATATATGAGATGTTTCCTGTTTGGAGGTTGAAATATTACTTGAATAACTTTTCAGATGTATTTGGATAAATGGTAGGATTAATTTACTCATTTTAGGTATTTTTCTTTAAGGTATTGCTGTATAGTTGATTTGACATAATCAGAATCAATTGGAGTCTGCAGATGGTCACTATTTTGGTTCTTCATATTTGCTGTTTTAAAATGTACTATTTAACTGAGCTGGTAGTTTTGTTCACAAAAATTCTTTAGACAATTTCTATCCAAGTTCATTTGTATCCCCTCAATTTGATTTATGTTTAATTTTAACTTAAAGAAACTTAGCAGTCCTAAATATTAAATTTGGCTCAGTAAAATAAAGGAATCAGTAAACAAATTTGGTTCCACTTCATGAATTCTGACTTATGAGATTTTATAAACTTAGTCTCATCAGTTGGGAAACATGAACAAAAAACTATGTATCATGGTGAATTTATGAAACTGCATGTGAATTAGAAACACAGACCCCAAAATAATATCGTGAACAAAATCCAAATCCTGTAGTCTTGCTTTCCAATAGCAAAATGGAATGCCTGATCTGTTTTGAGGTTCACTGAAAAATTAATAAGGCACCAGCTTATGTGCTTGTACAGACAAATCAAATCTAACCTCTCATTTGTTGTTCTGAATCTGTTTTCAAATTATTATATATCTATGTCTTTAAATGAGATTTAAATGTCTCTAAATCTCATTTTAAAATGTCATTTTAAAGAAATTCGCTTTTTAAATTATTTTAAAATGATTGTAAATTTATAGAAATATTACAGTAGCCCATAGAATTCCCTTTACAATCACACAATCCCCTAATCGTCAACATTTAAAATACTTGATTTTTTCTCTCCCTGCCCATCTTTTATATGCTTATTATAATATAAAATGGTATACAATTGTATATTACATATTATTTTCATAGATTATACCTATATAATTTTTATAAACCACTGGAACATAAGTTGCAGACTTCATGCTTTATTACTGCTAAATATTTCAGTATGAGAATGGACAGAATATTTGAGTAGATATTTTTGTAAAGAGGCACAGATGGCCAATAGGTTCATGAAAAGATATTCAACATTGCTAATCATCAGAGTATTGGAAGAAAAGAGAACCTTTGCCTGCTGTTGGTGAGAATGTAAATTGGTGTAGTCACTACAGAAAGCAGCAGAGGTTTCTCAAAAACTTAAAAATAGAATTACTATATAATCTACCAATAATTCATTTCTGTATTCTCAAAGAATATAAAAACACTAAAACAAAAAATTTCTGCACCCCCATGTTGCGAAGAACTGACTCATTGGTAAAGACCCTGATGCTGGGAAAGATTGAAGGCAGGAGGAGAAGGGGATGACAGAGGATGAGATGGTCGGATGGATTCACCAACCTGATGGACATGAGTTTGAGCAAGCTCTGGAGTTGGTGATGGGCAGGGAAGCCTGGAGTGAAGCAGTCCATGGACTCATAGAGTAGGACATGACTAAGTGACTGAACTGAACTGAACTGATGTTCATTGCAGCATTATTTACAATAGTCAAGACTTGGAAGCAACTTAAATGCCCAACAATAGATGTGTGAAAGTTGCTCAGTCATGTCTGACTCTTTGCAACCACATGGACTATACAGTCCATGGAATTCTCCAGGTCAGAATACTGGAGTGGGTAGCCTTTCCCTTCTCCAGGGGATCTTCCCAACCCAGGGATCAAACTCGGGTCTCCCACATTGCAGGCGGATTCCTTACCAGCTGAACCACATGGGAAGCCAGGGGATCTTCCCGATCCAGGGATCCAACACAGGTCTTCTGCATTGTAGGCAGATCCTTTACCCACCAAGCCATCAGGGAAGCCCTCCAACAACAGATGAATAGATAAAAAAGATTTAATTTACATATATATATATTTTTTATATCAGGATGTTTTAAAAAAATCTACTTGTGCTTCATTGACTAGTCTTTGATGGCATGGATCACAAAAAACTGTAGAAAATTCTTAAAGAGATAGGAATACCAGATCATCTTACCTGCCTCCTCAGAAACCTGTATGCAGGTCAAGAACAGTTAGAAAAGGACATGGAACAATAGACTGGTTCCAAATTGGGAAAGGAGTACATCAAGGCTGTATATTTAACTACTATGCAGAGTACATCATGTGAAATGCCAGGCTGGGTGATGTACAAGCTGGAATCAAGATTGCAGCAATATATATATTGTTGTTGTTCAGTCACTCAGTCGTGTCCAAATCTGCCACCCCATAGACTGCAGCACAGCAGGGATCCCTGTCCTTCAATATCTCCCAGAGCTTGCTCAAACTCATGTCTTTTGAGTAAGTGATGCCATCCAACCATCTCATCCTCTATCGTCCCCTTCTCCTCCTGCCTTCAATCTTTTCCAGCAGCAGGGTCTTTTCTAATGAGTCAGCTCTTGACATCAGGTGGCCAAAGTATTGGACCTTCAACATCAGTCTTTCCAATGAATATTCAGGGCTGATTTCCTTTAGGATTGACTGATTTGATCTTGCTGTCCAAGGGACTCTCAAGAGGCTTCTCCAACACCACAGTTCAAAAGCATTGATTCTTTGGCACTCAGCTTTCTTTATGGTCCAACTCTCACATCCATACATGACTATTGGAAAAACCATAGCTTTGATTAGATGGACCTTTCAACAAAGTAATGTCTCTGCTTTTTAATATTCTGTCTAGGTTTGCCATAGCTTTTATTTCAAGGAGGAAGTGTCTTTTAATTTCATGGCTGCAGTCACCATGTGCAGTGATTTTGGAGCCCAAGAATATAAAGTCTGTCACCGTTTCCATTGTTTCTCCATCTATTTGCCATGAAGTGATGGGACTGGATGCCATGGTCTTTGTTTTTTGAATGTTGAGCTTTAAGCCAACTTTTTCACTCTCCTCTTTCACTTTCATCAAGAGGCTCTTTAGTTCCTCTGCATCTTCTGCCATAAGTGTGGTGTCATCTGCATATCTTGAGGTTTTGACATTTCTCCCAGAAATCTTGATTCCAGCTTGTAATTCACCAGCCCAGCATCTCTCATGATGTCTTCTGCATATAAGTTAAACAAGTTATGCATATAAGTTAAATAAGCAAGGTGACAATATACAGCCTTGATGTATTCCTTTCCCAATTTGGAACCAGTCCATTGTGCCATGTAAGATTCTAACTGTTGCTTCTTGACCTACATACAGGTTTCTGAGGAGGCAGGTAATGTGATCTGGTATTCTCATCTCCACAGTTTTTTGTGACCCACACAGTCAAATATTTTAGTGTAGTCAATGAAGCAGAAGTGGATATTTTTCTGGAATTCTCTTGCTTTTTCTATGAACCAGTAGATTTTGGCAATTTGATCTCTGTTTTCTCTGCCTTTTCTAAATCCAGCTTGAACATCTGGAAGTTCTCAGTTCACGAATTCTTGAAGCCTAGCTTGGAGAATTTTGAGCATTACTTTGCTAGTGAGTGGAGTGGAACTGTATATAATGGAATATTACTCAGCCGTAAAAAGAATAAAATTTTGCTATTTGCAACAACATGGATGGACGTGGAGGGTACTGTGCTTAGTGCAGTAAGTAAGATAGAAAAAGACAAATACTGTAGGCAGACCACTTATAGGTAGAATCTAAAAAATATAAAAAATAAGCGAAAAAACTGCTGAGCTCATCGATAGAAAACATTGGTTGTTGCCATAGGTGGGGATTGAGGAATGAGTAAAAGGTGTGAAGGAGTTTGAAAGGTACACACTTGCAGTTATAAAATAAGTCATGGAGATGGAATATAAAGCAGGGTGAATATAGTTAACAATGCTATATTATATATTTGAAAGTTTCTAAAAGAGTAAATCTTAAAAGCTCTCATCACAGGAAGAAAAAGGGTCCATTTTTTTAGCTGTGTATGGTGGCCAGTGGTAATTAGACTTATTGTAATGATCATTTTGTAATATATACAAATATAAAATTATGTCATTATACCACTGAAACAAATCCATTGTCATATATAAATCATATCTCAATTTTTTAAAATAAAAAGTTTAGTATGTATTTCTTAAAATACAAGGATACTTTCTTACATAACTAGAGTACATCAAAATCAGAAAACCAAGATCGGTATAATACCAACATTCATCCACAAGTTTAGTCAAATTTTGGCAATTGTTCCAATAATATTCTCCATAGTGAAAAAAGGGAGGGGATTCTAAATACCTACGCTTCATGGGCTTCCCAGGTAATGCTTGCGGTAAAGAACCTGCCTGCCAGTGCAGAAGACGTGAAAGACCAGGTTCGATCCCTGGGTAGGGAAGACCCTCTGGAGGAGGGCACGGCTACCCACTCCAGTACTCTTGCCTGGAGAAGCCCATGGACAGAGGCACCTGGTGGGCTACAGCGCATGTGGTGTGAAGAGTCGGACACGACTGAAGAGACTTAGCACACACACACGCACAGTTCATGACCCAGTACAGAATGATGCGTGCACTTACTTGTCATGTCTGTTTACTCTCCTTCAATCTGTACGTTTTTCTGTATTCCTTGTATCTTATAATCTTAAAGCTTTTTAAGTGTATAATTCAGTTGTTTTGTAGAACTTTGGGTTTGTTGCCTATTTACTTTTATTACCTATTTATCCCACAAGTGGCATTGTGATCCTCTATCAGTATTAACCTTTCTCTTAGAAGAGGCCCCCCCAGAAAAAGAGGCTCACTGGTAACCCAGAGGAATGACCAAAGAATTTAAGGAAGAGTTTAAATTTATTTTTATTCCAGATTCTTCATTCCAGGATGACCTTGAATCCTCCAAACCACTGGACATCCCCTCCACCCCCCACCAATTTTAGTGTTGTAGCAGCCCCTTGTATCTTTATTAGGCTGCACCGCACTCTCTTGCATGCAAGTGTCTTACAAAAGTTCTTGTTGTGTACGGGGCGGGGGGGAGATAATCATCATTCTATGCATATAATGAGCCAAAATGATGTCTTACAGAAATCCAGTCTATAGCTGACAGAGGATATAAAAATTTAAAATAGTCCTGGGGTAAGACTGTAAATTTATTTAAAATTTTTCCAGCTTTGTTGAGGTAAAGCTGACAAAATTTGTACATATTTGATGTACAACATGATTGATTGACATATGCATACATTGTGAAATGATTACCACAATCAAGTTAATTCACACATCTATTTTCCCCCCTTCATTGTGGTAAGAACACTTATGATCTACTCTCAGCAAATTTCAATTACAAAATACAGTATTATTAACCATAGTTACCTTACTATTAAATATGCAAGGCTTACACATCTTGCAACTGAAAGTTTGCACCCTTTTCGTAAACATCTTCCCATTTTCCCCACTACCCAGCCCCTAGTAGCTACTATTATACTCTCTAGTTCTATGAGTTTGACTTACTTAGATTCCATATATACCACATTTTACTTATGGACTCATACAACAAAGGACATCCATATTTTGACTATTATAAATAATGCTGCAATGAATATGGGAGTACAAATATCTCTTTGAGATACTGATTTCATTTTCTTTGGATATATGACCAGTATTGATATTGCTGGATCATTTGGTAGTTCCTCTTTTTTTGAGGAAGCCCTGTACTGTTTTCCAAATTGGCTATACCAATTTCATTCTCATCAATGATGTACCATTGTTCCTTTCTTCCCCCATACTCTCAGCAACACTTGTAATATCTTGTCTTTTTGAGAAAAGCCATTCTAACGAGTTTGAGGTGATATCTAATTATGGTTTGATTTACATTTTATGTTGTTGAGCACATCTTCATATGTAACTGTTGGCCATTCATTTTTCTCTTCTTTGGAAAAATGTCTACTAGGTTCTTCCGTCCATTTTTAATTTGGTTATTTGCTTTTTTTGCTATTAGTTGTATAAGTTCCTTACATATTTTGGATATTAAATCCTGATGAGATATATGGTTGCTAGATATTTTCTCTCATTTCATAGGCTCTGTTTTCATTTTCTTGATTGTTTCTTTTGCTGTGCTGGAGCTTTTCGTTTATGGAAGTTCAACTTGTTTATTTTTTCTTTTTTCGCTTTTGATTTTGGTGTCATATCCAAAAACTCATTGCCAAGATGAATATCAAGGGGTTCTATCTTTATGTTTTCATATAAGTCCTCACAGATTCAAGTCTTACATTTAAATTTTTAATCAATTTTGAGTCTATTTTTATATATGGTACAAATGTCCAATTTCCTTCTTTTGCATGTGGATATTCACTTTCCCCAGAACCATTTATTGAATGCCCTGTTGTTCATTGTTGGCATCCTTGTCATAGATTAATTGACCATATATGTGTGTTTATTTCTAGGCTCTCTCTTCTATTCCATTCCTCTATGTGTCTACTTTATACTGGGACCATATTGTTTTTATTGTTATAGCTTTGTAATAAAGTTTGAAATCAGGAAGTGTGATCCCTCTTGCTTTGTTCTTAAGATTATTTTGGCTATTGGGTTTTTGTGGTTCCACATAAATTTTAGGATTTTTTTATATTTCTGTGAAAAATGCCATTGGAATTTTAGGGATTGCATTGAACCTCTAGAATGCTTTGTGTAGTATGAACATTTTCACAATATTAACTTGTTCAATCCAAAGACACAAGGCATCTTTCCATTTGTCTTTGTCAATTTCTTTCATCAATGTCTTAGTTTTCAAGGATAAATGTATTCTTCCTCCCATGCACTGATTTCCACCAATCACTCCCTGCCTCAACAGGCTTCTCATTCCATAGTTGTTATTTATTATACTTCCTCTGAGTGCTTCCCTGGTGGCTCAGATGGTAAAGAGTCTGCCTGCAATGCGGGAGACCTAGGTTTGATCCCTGAATCAGGAAGATTCCCCCGGAGAAGGGAAAGCCTACCCACTCTAGTATTCTTGCCTGGAGAATTCCACGGACAGGGAAACCTGGGGGCCTATGGTTCATTAGGTCACAAAGAGTCATCATTGAGCAACTAACACTCACTCATACTTCCTCTGAACCTTTTCGGTACTGAGATATTATATTTGTAGTACATTTCATACACTGTTACCCATATTTTCTATTCAAAGCCAGTGAAACCTAACAATTTTAGCACTGTATCATGCCTGATGTATAAGTATTCCATCTACTACCAGTACGAGGTCCTCATTGCCAACTGGCCAACTAGTGATCCAGCTACAGAATTCCCATTTAGTGTATGTCTCCAACACTACTCTTGATACCATCTACCATAGTTCAAGTTCCTAGAAAACAGACTGAGAAAAATTTATGTGAAAATGGTATATTGGGGAATGCTTTCAAGAATCACATCTGTAAGATATGAGGAAAGGAGAATTGGGTAAGAGAGAAATTGAACTGCAATGCAGTTGCAACAGAGATGCTGGGTAAACCCAAGGGAAGCTCTGAAGTTAGGGTGGCCCTTGAGAAAAGTCCCAAATGGAAACAAGATTGCCGGGTCTTTATAGCCTCTTGGTATGAACTGCCTCTGGGGAGGCAGCCATCTTCGACCCAGGGTGATTTCCTGGAAGCAATACAGGTATTATCCATGAGCAATCAATACTCCTAGAAGCTGGAAGAATGAGTGCCTCAGTGAATGAGAGAATCTGGTGGCATACTACACATAACACTACAGTTCATTCATTTTGTTAAGTGCTCCGTTTTGTGAAAACATTATAATTTTTAAGATTAATTTTGTCAGTGCACATTTGGTTTGCTTCCAGTGCTTTCCATTTGCAAATTATGCAGCTAAAATATTCTTGTACATGTTTTACAGTGCACTTGTACAAAGGTTTTTCTAGGAACAAGTACAAAAGATATTTTTACAATGGAGCTCGACTGCTTTGAAAATAGTTGAACAAATTTTGACTCGCAACAGCAATTTTGATCCACCAACAATCTGCCAACATTTGATATTGTCAGACATTTAAAAGTTTCCTCATCTAAAGAACATAAAAATATATATCCTTGCATCTTATTTTATTTTTTCCTTGTACATCAATATTAGGTATAAATGAGTTAAATTAGAATCAAGGCACTCCTAACAAAGATAGCATCTAGAAAATGATAAGAATATCTTCAAAAACATCAAATTTAAATGAATATGTGTTACAGCTAGCTGAGTTACAACCAGCTGGATAGTTCTGGGAACATAGGTGAAGGAATAATAAATTATTGAAGAGCTTAATTTACTTTCAAATTCTTCAAAATATATAAGCTCTTCAATAATTTCTTATTCCAAATGATTTGTGTTTTCTTTAGAATTACCTCAGCATGAGTTTCTATAAGCCTGTTTCATTTTTTAAATTATATCAGTTCTTTATTTTAAAAAAAAAAACTTTTATTTCACATAGAATTTTAAGGAGTTCACCACATTTTTTTCACTAAATAGGGTCCCTCTTCTGTGTGTAGAAGAACGAAACTCCCTCACGCCTTCTTTCACCCAAACAAGGTGCAAAAGAGTTGGCCAAGCATGCAATTTAGACATCTCATATTATGTTATCCAATAAAAACAGCTTTATTTGGTATACACACATAGCAACCGCTAACTGGCCATAATAATCACATACTCTTACTAAAACTATTGCTAACAACTAAGGCCATGCATGTACGATACATTCAGCTCATCACATTACTCACTTAAAACCCACCTCCTAACAACTATAGCCTCAACTGTATGATCTGCAATTACACATTGTGCTGCTATCTGACACAACCCATCTGGAATCTGCATGAATATTGCTGCCGACCCTCCCCCACATTTCTGCCTGTCTTTCTCAACTGGCTCTTCAAACTTGAGCAATTCCATAAATGTATTTCCTCTTCTTTCTCAAATAAAACATTCTCAATCCAACTTTCTAATTTAACTTCTTGTTAAACTTTGAGTTTGCAATTCCTTTTTCCTTGCCCTTTCAATGCCAAGATTTTCTTTTGCTCCTTTAGCTTCTCTCTCCTTCAATTTTCAAGTACCCATCAATATTTTCCTCTTCCAATGCATTTTTCTTCCCTTTCTTTACATGTTCTATGTAAAGCTCTATGACCACTAATTTAAATATAATCATGACAATCCTTATTTAGTAAAGGTCCAACATTTTATTCATCTTTTCTTGCATTCTACCTACCAGAAACATTTCTGGACACAAAACTCCAATCCTCAAATCAATTTCAGTTTTAGAGGGCATCTTTTTACAATGCAAAAGATGTAGAGTCCTATGAAATGTAACATTTGAATCCTTCCTTCCCCAAACATAATAATACATCTCTATTTAAAAACTAAATTTGTTGTTACTTTTTTTACTGGATATATTAATGTACTGTTTTAGACAGATAGAAAGCATTTACTTTTATATTTTGATAAAAGAATATTAACTCTCAAGGGAATTTCTTCTTTATACTGCTTAAGATTTAATACAATAAAGTTATTTACTTTTGCCTCTGAAAAGATTTTTAGTATTTAATATACATATAGGGTTATTATATTTAGCAAATAAAAATACAGTACACACAGTTATATCTCAATTTTAGATAAACAGCATGTAAGTTTTTAGTATAAGTATGTCCCATGCAATACTTAGAACATAGTTGTACTAAGGAATATTCACCATTTATCTGAAATTCAAATTTAACTAAGCATCCTATAACATATTTGGCAACCATAAATCACATTTTTAAAACATAACTTTGTTTCCATATTTTAATAGTCTAACAAATAAAGGACAACCTCTACCTAATTAATCATCACCAACAATTTCACATTTAAATTCCTTCCAGATTATACTGGTCGTGCAACAAATTAATGTCGTGGTCCAGGAGTGGGTTGGAAAAGAATTTCTAGACATGAGGCAGAATGAAAGGAGAATAAAGTTTATTAGAGTGGGAAACACTGTTAGAACAGCAGGCCAGCTCAAGGGAGAACTGAGTTGAACTAGTCCACTTTTATACCCAGGGTACAAGGAGTGGGATAGGGTCTTGCAGGTCATTTGCTGATTGGATGAGGCACGTATACTGGGTGGAGGGAAGAGTAAGGGAATAACCTTCTCCCTATGGGGTAGGAGGGGAGACAGGTTATACTGCTCAGGAGGACCTGAAATCCATTAATAGTTACAACATGGGGGAGGGAAGGACAATAAGGTTCTGTTTTTTCTGTTCCTGAATTCCAAGACCCTCCTGGGTTTTATCTGCTCTTTCGTCCTTGGGTCACCACAACTAACACAACATTAAACTGGGCAGAATTCCAGTAGAAATAGAGATTGTACAAAATATTGTAAAAATGAGTCTCTTTCCATTGGAGACCACCACTTTAATCATTTTCAATTTATGATCACATTCCTTTTCTCCTTGGTTATTAGGTTCCTGGGAAAACTTTATCCATGTTGCTATGGGCTAATATTTGCTTCTATATTGCACATTTCAGTAATTCCATTCCAGTTTTAAAAAGACTCTAATTAGCTTATTATTTAATACTAACTTTCTGGAAATGATCACATCAATGTTTTAGCTTTTTTTTTTTTTTTTTAATTGATATTGAACAGTCAGGACAGAGAATGTAGTAACCGCTAAACTTTTTTTCAAGCTGATAAAATCTAAAGACCTTTTTCCCAGGAAAATCTATTTTTAATGGACATAAAACAGTTTTTATTAAAATTTCAGTAAGTTTACAGGTACGCAGAAGATCAACTTTGGCCTCAGTTAAAAACCTAAAAAGTACTGAGTATATGTAATAGGTAATACATTTGACATATACTAATGAGTCATACTTACTGTTTTACAATATGTTGAAGCTCTATTTTTACTTGATTTTTTATTCAGTAAATGATTCCAAATATAAAGTAGCTCACATACTAAACCAAACACATACCACATATGCACACATTTTATTATTTTTTTTAATTTTCCCCATTTAACAACCCACCTCACTTTAGAGTTATGTCTCAAGCAAGATGAGACGGTTGTGGATTTGCAGTTTTATAGTTTAGTAAATTTTACTATATGCATATTTTAAGTAAGTATAGGAGCAAGATCTCTGAAAGTTGAAACAATATCTCATTCTCTGACACATTCTATTCCCTTAATTAACAATGAAAAAATCACTTAAACTCATTTAAGGAAGTAGTTGTAATCCAAAGTTTTGATCTCTATAACTTACTGAGTGATAAAGACATTTAAATCGAGCCATTTGGCTACATTAAAACAATGCTAGAAAAATTGGAACTAGTCTTACTAATATAACTTATTCCTATCATTCTAGAATGTATTTATATTGCTTTAAAATTTTTAAATGGCAATTTTGGGTGAAGTTTTAAAAATGAGTTCAAAAACAGTCAAATTCATTGCATCAAAGAATAAAATTATGATTACTAGTGGCTTGGTAAAGGAGAATTGCAGAGGAATCAACAGCAGACAGGCTCCATTTAGCAAGATGAATAAGCCCTAGAGATGTACTGTACAACAGGTTCAGCTAGTCAATAACATGTACAATACACAAAAAATTAAGAAAGGAGATCTCATTTAAGTGCTCTTAGCACAATAAAATAAAAAATTTTAAGCAATACCAAAAAAAATGAGTTATTTTCTCATTTGTGTTTTTAAATTCAAATACAAATTATTTTGTTATTTGATGGCAATATACTGTAGGGCTTCCCTGGCAGCTCAGTCGGTAAAGAATCTGCCTGCAGTGTAGGAAACCCGGGTTCGATTCCTGGGTCAGGAAGATCCCCTGGAGAAGGAAATGGCAACCCACTCCAATATTCTTGCTTGGAAAATCCTATGGGCAGAAGAGCCTGGAGGGCTACAGTCCATGGGGTCACAAGAGTCGGACACAACTGAGTGACTAAACCACCACATACTTCCCCATTTCTTCTTTTTCATTCTAAGATGAAAATGGAACTCTTCTGGTTTATGGCGCATGATATAGCTAAACGTGCAGCATCATCTGGTAACCTAGAAGTCTACCACACATTCTGTAAACAAGCAATTATTGTTGTTTCCAAAAGACTGGCATGAAGAAATGAAAGTTGAAGAGGGAGGCTAAATATGATCAATCCCATGAAGCATAAAGTGCCTCCAAGTTGCTTCTATTTTTCTGGAGACTTTTTTGCAGCTGAGACTACAAAGCCTTTAGCAAAAACTTAAAGTATCCCAGGAGATATCATCTTCTTTATTCAAACACATAAGTAGGCATCATGATGGTCTATAGGCTTCAAGTGGTCTAGGAATCTTTGCCATTATACATAAGATGGTGCCTGTGTATGAGAATGGTACTTTCAGAAACTTAAAGGCATCTGTGACCCAGAAAATGTAAAGACCCAAGTGCTTTTAACCCTTAAAGGTAAATTTCAGGGGGATTGGGCTCATTTACCACAGGAGGATGTTAATAAAGTGTTATGTCCTACAAAACACACAGAAACTTTGCTACTGGGAGAGTCACCCAATCAGATAATTCACGGATCACTTCATTTTGAATATTTCACACTATGTGTACTCTCTCTGTTTTCTATTTTTAAGAGAATGTTTTAATAATACCACCTGAAATGCAATGCTTCACAATTGGCATATAGAATAAAATATAGAAAACATAACACCACTGTATTTAATATGACATATATTTTCTGCCAGATAAAATTGCCTGTAGTTTTATGCAAGATTTTCATCATCTCTCATTAAGCTTCTGTTACAATGTACAAAACTCAGTTGAGATTGTAATACTTGGAAAGCAAAACATCAATGACCTTCAAATGAACTTGTTAAGGAAATCATGTTGTGAGTCAGTATGAAAAGTTGATGACTGGGTATGTATTTGCTATGGTGAAAGAAAAGGAAAAAATATTTAATTTGGACAGAATTTTTTGAGTATAAAGAATAAAAATTTACTTTCAATAGGATAAAATTGGTCTTCCATTAGAGTTGAGAAGGCCTCATTTTTAAAAAATATGTATATATGAGATATTAAAATGTCTCACTAAAAATTTAGTCTCTATACCTGCTATAATAGTTATAATAAAAACTAAACTGTTCATTTGTGCTTAAATGTTTAAGGAAAATTTATAGAATTGTATAGATTCTATGCTCTGCCTTTTGGCAATTCAGAAAAATACAACTGTAATTCATATTTTATTACCCTCCAAAGAAGTATTATTAAATATATATTTTCAAAGTAAATTATAAAACATCAGAGATATACAGATGTCTTTTACTTAAAATTTAAAAACCAGATATCTATGTTTTAAAATTTGGATAACTTATAGACCATAATAAGTTTGTATTGACTTTTTAATGAATCACACTCTGTATTCTAGATAATTGCCTTGTATAGTATCAGGCACGGTAGGAAAAACATCAGTCCATTACACAACAGTATAGAAGCAGGTGAGTAAAATAATCAAAAAAGAAAGAAAAAACGCAGTCTCAAGAGATAAAAACTATTCTATGGATGTGGGGTCAACTACCTTTCAATCCTTTCACTGCACAGTTGTATGGAAAATGGTTAATATTCATAAGAATATAAATCACAACTAATAGGAAATGTACCTTCACACCACCAAAAAACATAGTTACAATAATAATCTTTTAAGAATGAATGATCCAGC
This sequence comes from Bos javanicus, assembly GCF_032452875.1. Lineage (NCBI taxonomy): Eukaryota > Metazoa > Chordata > Mammalia > Artiodactyla > Bovidae > Bos > Bos javanicus. The sequence continues at coordinate 9,298,374 of NC_083869.1, forward strand.
AATTTTTTTTGCACTCATAAACAACTGAAAGCATTAACAGGCATTGTCTTCCTGCAGAATTTCCAGTTGAGATTCCAGCTGGCAACTTTGGAAAATGATTGTTTGTCCCTTTACAGTGATTCATTCTGATACTCAAAGGACATAAAAAGGCCATCATAGTATTTCTGTTTACATAGAGAGTACAGTCAAACGGCACAATCCCCTCACTGCACCTGGGGCTATTGCTTACTTGCAGAATTTCCTGCCCACTGAATTGAAAAAGGTAAACTGGATATCCTACAAGTATCATGAGTTCAGTATATTCAAACATGTTTAAACAGAATGAACTATTTTTCCACAAATATGTTGCCCTGTCATTCACACAAGCCAGAAATATAGTAGTAATATTAGGAGAGTTGATAATAATGAAATAAATGACTGTCTTGTACTAATTTACCAGAAATGAATGTCATAATATTTAGAGTACGAAATAAAGTCATTTCTATCTGCCCCATCCTCAGTGATGCTTTCATTCTGTTAATCACCTCTGTGCACAGTAAACTGTAGTAGAAATATCATCGATTTGGGATGAAATTCCAGAATTACCACTTAATGGCCACACATTCTTGGAAAACTATTTTAACACTTCCAAGTTTTCGTTTTCTTGTGTATATATACTAAAAAGACAATACTAAATGTCCAAGGTTAATCAGAAATGTTTTAAACCATCTAACACAGAGCCTGACTTAAAGTGAAAGTAAAGTTTCTCAGTCATGTCCGACTCTTTGTGGCCCCATGGACTGTAGCCCACAGGGCTACTCTATCCATGGAATTTTCCAGGCAAGAGTACTGGAGTGGGTTGCCATTTACTTCTCCAGGGGTTCTTCCTGACCCAAGGATTGAACTCGGGTCTCCCTCATTGCCAGAGAAGGCGATGGCACCCCACTCCAGTACTCTTGCCTGGAAAATCCCATGGATAAAGGAGCCTGGTAGGCTGCAGTCCATGGGGTCACTACGAGTGGAACACGACTGAGCGACTTCACTTTCACTTTTTACTTTTATGCATTGGAGAAGGAAATGGCAACCCACTCCAGTGTTCTTGCCTGGAGAATCCCAGGGACGGGGGAGCCTGGTGGGCTGCTGTCTATGGGGTGGCACAGAGTCGGACATGACTGAAGCGACTTAGCAGCAGCAGCAGCAGCAGCTCCCTCATTGCAGTCAGACGCTTTACCGTCTGAGCCACCAGGGAAGCCGACAAGCCATATAATAGGTACTCATTAAATAGCAGTCATCTCAAGTGTTAGTCTATCAAAGCATACTAGTCTAGCCTACAGCAGCCAGAGTGACACAGAAGCTTGTGGTTTAAGGCAGGACACATTAGTATAATCAGAAGCTTATCTGGCAGCTTCAGATATGAGTAAGATGTAATCTGACCACAGACAGGGTACTCATTCTGTCACATAATTACATGATGGTTGCCAGAGGAAGTCCTTCTATATTAGTCGGAGTGATGAATAAGGTAAAATATGGATGATGCTGCTGCTGCAGCTGCTGCTGCTGCTGCTTCTAAGTCACTTCAGTCGTGTCTGACTGTGTGCGACCCCATAGACGGCAGCCCATCAGGCTCCCCCGTCCCTGGGATTCTCCAGGCAAGAACACTGGAGTGGGCTGCCATTTCCTTCTCAAATGCATGACAGTGAAAAGTGAAAGTGAGGTCGCTCAGTCGTGTCCGACTCTTAGCGACCCCATGGACTGCAGCCTACCAGGCTCCTCTGTCCATGGGATTTTCCAGGCAAGAGTACTGGAGTGGGGTGCCATTGCCTTCTCCAACAGTTAAAATATTGGGGGGATGGAAAAATATATTGTGTGATGAAATTATGGAATCATCACAGTTAATTTCTAAAGCTCCTGACCTGAAATCTGTAATTGATCACGTAGCTTTTGGATTTATTATTCTATACCAAAAAATTTTTGTGTAATCCTAAAATATGTGGGCCACTATCCTACTATGAAAGAGCAACCATGGCCTTGCTGTTTACTTGGCTTCTTTTTGCCAATTTCAGTTTGAAATAGCTAAAGGTTCCTAATAGTATACAAGGGTCAAAAAATACTTCCTCAGGATATTAAGAAATATTGCTGTAATTTGAGGGTAGATTGCAGAAGCCTTTTCAGATAACTCCAGATGCCCTAGCCACATCCCCCAACACCAGTAACCATGCTTTACAAACTAAATATGCTGAGGACTTTTCACTAAGTATTTAGTCCAGAACTGGTTATCTGACAACAGATTTCACGTGTATTTCTTTTGTTTCTTTCCTTTTAAAATTGTAACAGGGTTTTCTCCAGTTAAATAATTTCCAAACAAAATTATAGCAGCATTAAAAAATAAATCACTTTCAAATATATTCAAGCTATGCTTTGAAAAGTCAACAAAAAGGTTTTGTCTGGTTTGGAGTGTCCCTGGAATAAACTTCAGAGAAATGTTTGACCAGAAGGAGCAATTTTGTTTTCTTTGAACATGTGAAATAATTTTATCCTGACAGCATATATGGCTTCACATAAAGAAAAGAAAAAACAGAGATAAACAAGTGTGTAACAGGGAGATGTTTAAGATCAAAAGTTAAATGCTATTTCACATTCCCTCACCTGTGAGATCTTTGGGGTCAGCATCAAGTAGAGGGTTCCTAGTGAAGCAAGCAGCTGGTATATAAATGTAAGAATTTAAGTGAGAGATACTTTTTGCTTTTCTTCTTACTTGCATAAGCATCTGAAAAAGCAATCCTCATTTATTTCTCAATCTTAATCTTAATTTTTTGTTTTAATTTTTTGAAAATAAAAGGTTTTCCTTTGTTTGTTTTGTTGCCTAGGGAGATGGGTGGTAGAAGAGGAAATACGAACAAAATGAGAACTGTGAATAGGAGAAAATGGTGCTAATTTTTTTTTTCCTGTTAATTCAGAAATCTAAAAATACATGAAAAAAGAAAAAATCAAAGTTCAAGAGGAAGGTCAAATTATTATCCTGAGGATGTAGCAGCAAAAAGAGACCTGGATAAAATTAGGTAATATCAAGTACTGAGTACACATTCCTTTTTTCCACTAATAAATTAAGTTATAGAGATTTTACACTGGAAACATAGAGACTGAAAGCTCAGAGCTTTGGATTCAGACAAACCTAAGTTCAAATCTCAGAACTACCATTTACATACACAAGAGAGATGAGAAAGCTACTTGTCTAAGATTTTGTTTCCGTATGTAATTATATTCACAGTGTTTTTAAGGAAATCATACGAATTCATAAAACATTTTGGACACTTAAGAAGCAAAGCCCTAATAAATGACTGACATAATCATTGTCACTCTAGCTATACTACTTATTTTATAATACCACATACTTAGCACTGAACTTAATTTAATTTAAAGATTACTCTTAATCTTGCCTCCTCTGATCACCCAAGCTTCAGTGAGGGTCTTTGTGTGCATGACCTTTAAGTGAGTGTAGTGAAAACAAAGATTCAAAGCATTTACATTTAAATTGACTGTTTTCCAGTGTTGAAAATTTTGTTAATAAGCAGTGGCCAATTCTCATAAAGGCCTTTGTAATTCTAGGTTATCTTAGCAAGCTTTCAACATTCTTATAGATATCTACAGCTTCCAGGACTACTGTTCTTAGACATAAAATAAACAGGTGTGCTGGAAGGCGGTGCACTCAAGTCTTTGAAACCTGAGATCCCATTTCTTTCGCTAAGCCTGGAGTCTCTGGGAGCTAAATTACCATCTAAAAAAGATATGCAGCTGGGTGGAAATTTTGTGGTGTTTTACAATGTACCTCATCACACAGAATTTTTCTTGAGATTGGTGGGTTCCTTTGATCTCACCCATTCCATAACCAGCTTATCCTGGTATATGAGTCTTGACATTAGGTGACAAGTGCTCTATTAGCTATTAAATGCTTTACCAGTTCTAACCAATTTTGCAGCCTTGGCTTCTGAGATTTCCGGTAGCAATAAATTTATTATTATTTTCAAGAAGAGACTTCTTTATAGTGACAGACACTATAATGGCTTTTAATGGTTTCACTTGTGCCTACATAAATTTTGATGGGCCATTGGTCCAAAAAACCTCTGTATTTCTTATCTTATTTCCCCAAGTGCCCAGTGGTCTATGCTATGACCTTACCTTGAGGCCTTGTGGGTCCCTTACTGTCTGCCATCCTGCTTTTTTTTAGATTGAGGGGTACCCATTATTTTTCCTTGAAATAACCTCCAAAATTCAAGCGAACTTACTGTTTCTGGCTGCCTGGGCATGCCTCCTGAGATTGGTTAAGACCTTCTAAAGGCACTTACTTTTTTTTTTTTTTTTAATTTTATTTTATTTTTAAACTTTACAATATTGTATTAGTTTTGCCAAATATCGAAATGAATCCGCCACAGGTATACAGGTGTTCCCCATCCTGAACCCTCCACCCTCCTCCCTCCCCTCCCCTCCCTCTGGGTCGTCCCAGTGCACCAGCCCCAAGCATCCAGTACCGTGCATCGAACCTGGACTGGCGACTCGTTTCATACATGATATTATACATGTTTCAATGCTATTTTCCCAAATCTTCCCACCCTCTCCCTCTCCCACTCCCACAGAGTCCATGAGACTGATCTATACATCGGTGTCTCTTTTGCTGTCTCGTATACAGGGTTATTGTTTCCATCTTTCTAAGTTCCATATATATGCGTTAGTATACTGTATTGGTGTTTTTCTTTCTGGCTTACTTCACTCTGTATAATAGGTTCCAGTTTCATCCATCTCATTAGAACTGATTCAAATGTATTCTTTTTAATGGCTGAGTAATACTCCATTGTGTATATGTACCACTGCTTTCTTATCCATTCATCTGCTGATGGGCATCTAGGTTGCTTCCATGTCCTGGCTATTATAAACAGTGCTGCGATGAACATTGGGGTACACGTGTCTCTTTCCCTTCTGGTTTCCTCAGTGTGTATGCCCAGCAGTGGGGTTGCTGGATCATAAGGCAGTTCTATTTCCAGTTTTTTAAGGAATCTCCACACTGTTCTCCATAGTGGCTGTACTAGTTTGCATTCCCACCAACAGTGCAAGAGAGTTCCCTTCTCTCCACACCCTCTCCAGCATTTATTGCTTGTAGACTTATGGATTGCAGCCATTCTGACTGGCGTGAAATGGTACCTCATAGTGGTTTTGATTTGCATTTCTCTGATAATGAGTGATGTTGAGCATCTTTTCATGTGTTTGTTAGCCATCTGTATGTCTTCTTTGGAGAAATGTCTATTTAGTTCTTTGGCTCATTTTTTGATTGGGTCATTTATTTTTCTGGAGTTGAGCTGTAGGAGTTGCTTGTATATTTTTGAGATTAGTTGTTTGTCAGTTGCTTCATTTGCTATTATTTTCTCCCATTCTGAAGGCTGCCTTTTCACCTTGTTAATAGTTTCCTTTGTTGTGCAGAAGCTTTTAAGTTTACTTAGGTCCCATTTGTTTATTTTTGCTTTTATTTCCAGTATTCTGGGAGGTGGGTCATAGAGGATCCTGCTGTGATGTATGTCGGAGAGTGTTTTGCCTATGTTCTCCTCTAGGAGTTTTATAGTTTCTGGTCTTACATTGAGATCTTTAATCCATTTTGAGTTTATTTTTGTGTATGGTGTTAGAAAGTGGTCTAGTTTCATTCTTTTATAAGTGGTTGACCAGTTTTCCCAGCACCACTTGTTAAAGAGGTTGTCTTTAATCCATTGTATATTCTTGCCTCCCTTGTCAAAGATAAGGTGTCCATATGTGCGTGGATTTATCTCTGGGCTTTCTATTTTGTTCCATTGATCAATATTTCTGTCTTTGTGCCAGTGCCATACTGTCTTGATAACTGTGGCTTTGTAATAGAGCCTGAATCACAGTTTGTATGGAAATACAAAGAACCTTGAATAGCCAAAGCTATCTTAAGAAAGAAGAATGGAACTGGAGGAGTCAACCTGCCTGACTTCAGGCTCTATTACAAAGCCACAGTTATAAAGGCACTTACTTTGAAGACAAGGTCAGCCACAGACTCAAATGTTTCCCAGTAAATCTTACCATGAAACTCTCAAATCTGTGACACCCCCATTTTCACCCTGTGAGAAATACAGTCTCTCATACCTCAGTTTTCCACACAGAAGGGTTTGAACAAACTAACTCAAGATCTCAAAACATGAAACAAGCAGAACTTGATCCAAGAGAAGCTTACCAGAGATTCCGGAGAGAGGCAGCAAACCCAAAGGGTGCCTTCACCTGCATCTAGGAGCCATCCCAGAATCTTTAACAGCTGTCTTAAGGTCTCATCTCATTGCCAAACCTGTAAGGGACAAAATTACAAGTTTAGTAAGGAGTTTGATGTTCTGTATTCAAGGGAAAATAACTGATGGATTATGGGACTAGAGTTCTTAACAAGCAGTGGATCACTTAACAAGCAGTGGATCACTATATAAGCCAACCCCTAAGTTGGCTTATATAAAACTATAGCATACTATAATTGTGAAATTCCTGGGTTCCAATTAAAAGAGTAGATATTTGAGAGAGAAAGGAATTGTTTGCATATTGTTAGTAGTTTTAAAACCTTGACTTTAAATATCAAGAGAGAAAATATGTGTGAATATAACATAGATATAGTTCATAATACTCTATCAAGTAGGAAGAATAAGTGAGGAGACAAGATCTGTTATATAAAATGGTAATATTTGAAAACAATGAGCAAGGAAGGGAAAATCAGAAAGAACATGACTGAACTTAAATGCTGATGAGTCTCTGAGAATGAGCCTAACGATCTGAACTGCAGGCTACTGCTGCTGCTAAGTCACTTCAGTCGTGTCCAACTCTGTGCCACCCCATAGACAGCAGCCCACCAGGCTCTGCCATCCCTGGGATTCTCCAGGCAAGAACACTGGAGTGGGTTGCCATTTCCTTCTCCAATGCATGAAAGTGAAAAGTGAAAGTGAAGTCACTCAGTCGTGTCTGACTCTTAGCGACCCCATGGACTGCAGCCTACCAGGCTCCTCTGTCCATGGATTTTCCAGGCAAGAGTACTGGAGTGGGGTGCCATCGCCTTCTACGGAACTGCAGGCTAAGCTCTGGCAATTAACCAAAACAATAGAAACCATTATGCATAGATCTCTCTCATAGGTTGGAAGAATCCACAGCAGAAGAACTGTAGCCTAACATCACCAAAATCTCAAGAGACTGCAGTCTTACAGACAACCACCATTTAAATTATGATTAGTCTTAGAGAAGTATAAAATGTAAGACTTCAAAGGGTTTCACACTGTCCAGGTAGCAAAGAAAAGTGGCTGAGATTTCCTGATTCTTTCCCTAAAAGCCCTTCTCACCCCTCCACACACACATCACCATAATGAAAGCACAGAATGGCTGAGAGAATTAATGGGCAGCAGATGTGTTGAGGTTAGCTTGAGGAGGATGAAATATCCCACGGACGTATTTGTTAGTTCTATAACAGTGTCTGAGAATAAGAGAAGAACATTTGCGAGTCTTAGAAGCTAAAAAAGTAATACATTACAAAGTTCAGTTCAATTCAGTCACTCAATCGTGTCTAACTCTTTGTGACCCCGTGAATCCCATCATGCCAGGCCTCCCTGTCCATCACCAACTCCCAGAGTTCACCCAAACTCATGTCCATTGAGTCGGTGATGCCATCCAGCCATCTCATCCTCTGTCGTCCCCTTCTCCTCCTGCGCCCAAACCCTCCCAGCATCAGAGTCTTTTCATGAGTCAACTCTTCACATGAGGTGGCCAAAGTATTGGAGTTTCAGCTTTAGCATCAGTACTTCCAATGAACACCCAGGACTGATCTCAATTAGGATGGACTGGTTGGATCTCCTTGCTGTCCAAGAGCCTTTCAAGAGTCTTCTCCAACACCACACTTCAAAAGCATCAATTCTTTGGCACTCAGCTTTCCTCACAGTCCAAGTTTCACATCCATACATGATTACTGGAAAAACCATAACCTTGACTAGATGGACCTTTGTTGCCAAAGTAATGTCTCTGCTTTTGAATATGCTATCTAGGTTGGTCATGACTTTCCTTCCAAGGAGTAAGCATCTTTTAATTTCATGGCTGCAGTCACCATCTGCAATGATTTTGGAGCCAGAAAAATAAAGTCTGACACTGTTTCCACTGTTTCCCCATCTATTTCCCATGAAGTGATGGGACCGGATGCCATGATCTTCGTTTTCTGAATGTTGAGCTTTAAGCCAACTTTTTCACTCTCCTCTTTCACTTTCATCAAGAGGCTTTTTAGTTCCTCTTCACTTTCTGCCATAAGGGTGGTGTCATCTGCATATCTGAGGTTATTGATATTTCTCCTGACAATCTTGATTCCAGCTTGTGCTTCTTCTAGCCCAGCGTTCTTATGATGTACTCTGCATATAAGTTAAATCAGCAGGGTGACAATATAGAGCCTTGATGTACTCCTTTTCCTATTTGGAACCAGTCTGTTGTTCCATGTCCAGTTCTAACTGTTGCTTCCTGACCTGCATACCGATTTCTCAAGAGGCAGGTCAGGTGGTCTGGTATTCCCATCTCTTTCAGAATTTTCCACAGTTGATTGTGATCCACACAGTCAAAGGCTTTGGCATAGTCAATAAAACAGAAATAGACGTTTTTTCTGGAACTCTCTTCATTTTTCAATGATTCAGCGGATGTTGGCAATTTGATCTCTGGTTCCTCTGCCTTTTCTAAAACCAGCTTGAACATCTGGAAGTTCACGGTTCGCGTATTGCTGAAGCCTAGCTTGGAGAATTTTGAGCATTACTTTCCTAGGGTGTGAGATGAGTGCAATTGTGCAGTAGTTTGAGCATTCTTTGGCATTACCTTTCTTTGGGATTGGAATGAAAACTGAACTTTTCCAGTCCTGTGGCCACTGCTGAGTTTTCCATATTTGCTGACGTATTGAGTGCAGCACTTTGAAGCATCATCTTTCAGGATTTGAAATAGTTCAACTGGAATTCCATCACCTCCACTAGCTTTGTTCGTAGTGATGCTTTCTAAGGCCCACTTGACTTCACATTCCAGGATATCTGGCTCTAGGTGAGTGATCACACCATTGTGATTATTTGGGTCGTGAAGATCTTTTTTGTACAGTTCTTCTGTGTATTCTTGCCACCTCTTCTTAATATCTTCTGCTTCTGTTAGGTCCGTACCATTTCTGTCCTTTATCGAGCCCATCTTTGCATGAAATGTTCCCTTGGTATCTCTCATTTTCTTAAAGAGATATCTAGTCTTTTAAGAACCAAAAACTGGCTTCTGATTATTTTATAATGGTAAAATCAAATATTAGGTCCCAGAATCAAACAAGATGAGGGATACTATTGTAGACCTTGAGTATTTAGTTTGTATACTAAACAAATAAATAGCTTGTATTTCTAGGAGTAAATGTGAGCTACAAATAAACTAGCTCTTGAAAGATTCAAGACAAGCTTTGAATTAGCTCAAAGCCTAATTAGGTTAAGCTGAACCAGCTGCAATTTAACTACAAGAAGCAAAATAAAAAATGATCTCTGTAGAACAATAATGTAATCTAAAAACAGTATCGTATCTGAGATTTTTTATATGTAATAAATCATACTCAATCTAAAGAGGAAGAATTAGGAGGGATAAAAAAGGAAAGAAAATAAATAATTGACTAAAAATGAAATAAAGAGAAAAATCAACCAATAGAAAAAGACTGAGCAGAGATCAAGATGTTAGAATGTTGAGAAAACAATTTCAAACAATAGAGATAACCATGTACAAATAGTAAGTGACAAAATGAATGATTTCAGCCAAGAACTATTTGGAACTATACAAAAGAATCAAATAGTAATTCTAGAATTGAAGAATAAAAGTATTGCAATAGATAGGGATTGGACAGCTAGAGGATTGGAGAGCTCTGAAAAGAGAAGCAGTAAACTGCAAGGTGGCTCAGAAAAATAAATTTTTTAACTTAATTTGATGCACAAATAGAAAAAAATTGTAAATAATAAAAATGTATAAAAATATATGAGTCACTGTGAAAGAGTCAACCAATATGTATTTGGAGTTGCTAAAGGAGAGGAGAAGAAGGATCAGACAGAGGCAATATTTTAACAGATAATAGTCACAAATTTTTAAAAACCAATAAATACTTCAGAAAGCACAATACGTCATAGCAGAACACATCCAAATAAGCTCAGTGGTCTTTACGTATACACATAACTAAGTACATTGATATTTAACTAAGATCTAACTACTAAATAAATTATTATGATATAAGAAGAATGTATCTACAACTGATTCAGTTCAATTCAGTTCAGGCACTCAGTCGTGTCTGACTCTGTGGGACTCCATGAATTGTAGTATGCCAGGCCTCCCTGTCCATCACCAACTCCCGGAGTCTACACAAACTCATGTCTATCAAGTCGGTGATGCCATCCAGCCATCTCATTCTCTGTCATCCCCTTCTCCTCCTGCCCCCAATACCTCCCAGCATCAGAGTCTTTTACAGTGAGTCAACTCTTCGCATGAGGTGGCCAAAGTATTGGAGTTTCAGCTTTAGCATCAGTACTTCCAATGAACACCCGGGATTGATCTCAATTAGGATGGACTGGTTGGATCTCCTTGCAGTACAAGGGACTCTCAAGAGTCTTCTCCAATACCACACTTCAAAAGCATCAATTCTTCAGCCCTCAGCCTTCTTCACAGTCCAACTCTCACATCCATACATGACCACTGGAAAAACCATAGCCTTGACTAGGTGGACCTTTGTTGCCAAAGTAATGTCTCTGCTTTTGAACATGCTATCTAGGTTGGTCATAACTTTCCTTCCAAGGAGTAAGCATCTTTTTATTTCATGGCTGCAGTCACCATCTGCAGTGATTTTGGAGCCCCCCAAAATAAAATCTGACACTGTTTCCACTGTTTCCCGATCTATTTCCCATGAAGTGATGGGACCAGATGCCATGATCTTCGTTTTCTGAATGTTGAGCTTTAAGCCAACTTTTTCTCTCTCCTCTTTCACTTTCATCAAGAAGCTTTTTAGTTCCTCTTCACTTTCTGCCATAAGGGTGGTGTCATCTGCATATATGAGGTTATTGATATTTCTCCCAGCAATCTTGATTCCAGCTTGTGCTTCTTCCAGCCCAGCATTTCTCATGATGTATTCTGCATATAAGTTAAATAAGCAGGGTGACAATATACAGCCTTGACTCCTTTTCCTATTTGGAACCAGTCTGTTGTTCCATGTCCAGTTCTAACGGTTGCTTTCTGACCTGCATATAGGTTTCTCAAGAGGCAGATTAGGTGGTCTGGTATTCCCATCTCTTTCAGAATTTTCCACAGTTGATTGTGATCCATACAGTCAAAGGCTTTGGCATAGTCAATAAAGCAGAAATAGATGTTTTTTCTGGAACTCTCTTGCTTTTTTGATGATCCAGCAGATGTTGGCAATTTGATCTCTGGTTCCTCTGCCTTTTAAAACCAGCTTGAACATCTGGAAGTTTACGATTCACATGTTACTGAAGCCTGGCTTGGAGAATTTTGAGCATTACTTTCCTAGCGTGTGAGATGAGTGCAATTGTGCAGTAGTTTGAGTATTCTTTGGCATTGCCTTTCTTAGGGATTGGAATGAAAACTGACCTTTTACAGTCCTGTGGCAACTGATTAGTTTTCCATAAATGCAACTTGAAACCAACAACATTGTCAAATCGATAGTTTGCACTTGTAGGAACTTCTGAATTCCCTGCTGCTGCTGCTGCTGCTAAGTCACTTCAGTCATGCCCAACTCTGTGTGACCCCACAGACGGCAGCCCACCAGGCTCCCCTGTCCCTGGGATTCTCCAGGCAAGAACACTGGAGTGGGTTGCCGTTTCCTTCTCCAGTGCATGAAAGTGAAAAGTGAAAGTGAAGTCACTCACTCATGTCCGACTTTTAGCGACCCCATGGACTATAGCCCACCAGGCTCCTCCATCCATGGGATTTTCCAGGCAAGAGTACTGGAGTGGGGTGCCATACCCTGCAGCATGTGGGATCTCAGTTCCCCAAGCATGGGCCCCCTGCTTGGAAGCATAGAGTCTTAATCAGTGGACCACCATGGAAGTCCCACTAGCTCACTGCATTCAATACCATTTTACCCTGCCCTACTTCCTCTCCTATTGTTAGAGAGCAGGATGAGCACAGCCCTTAACAGTAGCCATTAAAGTGAGTGAAATAGCTCAGTTTTGCATGACTCTTTACGACCCAGTGGACTGTAGCCTACCAGGCCCCTCCCTCCATGGGATTTTCCAGGCAAGAATACTGAAGTGGGTTGCCATGTCCTTCTCCAGGAGCTCTTCCCATCCCAGGGATTGAACCCGGGTCTTCCGCATTGTAGGCAGACGCTTTACCATCTGAGCCCCCAGGGAAGCCCCTAGCAGTGGCCATTGCTGTGCCTCATTTCTCTGCTCCCTGTTACTAGGCAACAGGTCTTGCTCAGCCATTGCTCCGTGCCTCAGTGGGCCCTGCCCGCAAGCAACCTACTGTCAGTGAGCGACCCTTAGTGGTCCTGCTTGGCTATTGGTCAGGATTGCAGTGGCCCCTGCCCACTGGTAACTGTCAATAAGGAACCATTGGGGAAATGATTCAGCCACGTGTCAGTGGTGTGGTGGTCATTAGGTGGAAAGTGAGGTAAGAGGCAGATTCAGACCTTTTCCTGGAGGCCCTCCAGCTTACCCAGCCTTGGGCTAGTGGTTGAGCTGGAAGGTCCAAGGAACAGACTGGGGACTGCATTCCAGAGCCCGCACTAAGGCCCTCTACTAGCTGTGGCCATGCCTTGAGGAGCAGTGGAGTCTCCCCCGTCCCTGTCTCTGACCCACTCGCAGTGACTGTCTGTCTGGGTAACAGTCTGTGAGACCTGGTCTCCCCATTTGAGTGACCTGAGGAGACTGAGAGCTGGTGGGTTGGAGGCCTGGCTCCCTCAGAGATGACAGCCGGGCAGGATGTGAGAACCTGGCCCTAAGAAGCTACCAACTGAGATCTGCCTTCTCTTAGCCAAAACTGGGACCTTGAAGGGTAAAAGTTGTGCCCTGGGATTTTGGCCTTTCTGGTCAGGACAGAGAATAACATCCATCCAGTAGAGATTTACAGGAGCATCTTACCTGATAATGACCTGACCTCAAGAACAAAGAATCTGACACTGAGAAGTCTGCAACAATTAATCGCACCCATCCTTCACCTTTTGTTTTTAAAGGGACTTGCTGAAAGCTTTCAGTAACTTTGGGGTTCTCAGGGCATGAGCCACCCATCTCCATGTATGAATCTGTAATAAACCTTTCTCTGTTCGAAACTCTGTTTAGTATTGATGGGCCTCTCTGTGCATTGGCCATAGGAACTTGCGATTTTGGCAACACCATCATATACATCAGTCATTTCCCCTGCCTGCATACCATGGTCTCACCCATTATTCAGACAACTTGGAAGTACAGGGCACATTTGTTTGGAATATGACAATTAAAACGAATACCAAAACTTACCCAGTAGTTTCCTATGAGATTATTCTCCTATTTATTCTATCCTTTTTGTCATGACTAATTGTATATTTTTTTTCTAATGGATCAGGACCTTTTCAGTCTCCATTTCCTCAAATTTGTTCCACATCCAACTTCCAGACTCATATTCCCAAATTGCCTAATTCTTCACTGCCTGGCCAATAAGACAGCCTCCTCAGACTGCTGATCACATCCTCTTCAAACAGCACTTCCCACCAAGTCTCCATAGGGCCCTACATTTTAGCTCCACCTGCTTAGTTCTAAGAGGGAATTCCTACACAAATACGGCATTTTCCACTTCTGCATGTGCTACTCATTCTCTCTGGAATGTTCTACTCATCATTTTTTCTTATGAAATAAAGAAGGAGATTTTACAATATTTCTGTACTTGTCAGTGATCAGTTGCAGAGATAAAAGTCTAGCTAGTTTAAATCCACAGGGATTTGATTACAGGGTTCTCAATAGCTTGCAGTATTCTCAGGGATGCTGAAGGAAGAGGGTCCAAGTTGATACTCAAACCAATACCACTAAAGGAGACCATCAGTCACCTCTTTGAAGTGGAGAAGACTGCATAGAAAACTTCCAAAGTCGAGAAAGTCGCTGTCAAGAAGCCACCACCATCACTGCAAGCTTCAGCACTATACTGAGACTGCTGGAATCAAAATTTATTCCCCATGCTCTCTCCCTCAACACCCTTGAGGCTACTGGCAAGATACTGGGATCTCTGCCACCACTATCAAGGAAGGAAGGAGGGAGGAAATTTGCTTCATGACTGAACTTGGCACCCAAAACAGCAGAATCAGGCCTTCATTTCAGTTCTGTCTTCCAAATCTTACATGCAAGCACATCATCGGTCAAGGGTAAATTGTACTGTTTTATCACCCTAAGTCTACTGTTTTTCCACCCTGAGTCACTAAACCCTTGTGGTAACTACTTTCTCTTTTAAAAAACCACTATTACATTTCTTTCTCCAGGGACTTTTTCCCTGCTTCCACAGCCCTAAATATGTTCATATTTGTTCATTTGCTTGTAGATTCATTCATTCATTCCACCAGTTGCACAGGTTTCTGAGAAATGTCATTTTTAGCCTTCCAGCCTCTTAATTATAGGAAGGACACTAGTAGAGGAGTGGAATAGATGTTGAGTGCCAAGCCACCATCTTCACTGCGATCCTGTCTTCATGGTGCCCATTCCAAACCCACTGAATGTTCCTCAAGTGGCCCCTCCCTTCTTTGTCCATCTATACTCTTTAGTTTGTACATTTTCTCTTCTAAGTACAAGTTTATTCTTTCACTGGATTATAAAATCCTTGAAAATAAGACATTGAATCTTTCTAAAAATTTGGAGACTCCATAGTGTATTCCAGAAAGTGAATATTGTTTCTCTATGGAAACCTTGCATAATTACACTGGATATATTTAATAAACATAGGCTGCATAAATGAATGAGTGAACAAATATGAACATACTTAGGATCTTGAAATCAGAGAAAATATCCCTGAAGGAAGATTAAAAATAGTTGTTTTTAAAAGAGAAAATAGTAGTCACAAGCGTTTGGTGATTCAGAGTGGAAAAATAAGAGTAATAAGACAACTAAGAATGTAGAAAATTCATATGCAAAAAACAGATTTATTTACATAAAAATTATCCTAGGATAAATCATTTATATTAGCAACAAGAGTTTTCCTTTAATTTATTCAGAAAGAAGTAAAGGAAATATCTAAAAAATTCTCTTTTATGAAAATTTTTTTAAGCGACAAAGAATTGAAAGATCGTTTTGAGATGAATAAGTTCTCCCCAGATTCAATGTACAGCATGAAGCTGACTATAGTTAATAACACTGTATTGTATACTTTATATTGCTAAGAGATAGAGCTTAAGTGTTCTCACCACAACAAAAAGGTAACTATGTGAGGTATTGGAGGTATTAATTACCCTGATTGTGATAATTATTCTACAAGGTATACTTCTATCAAACCATCACACTGCACATATCAAATATATATAGTTTTGTCAATTATACTTCAATAAAGCTGGGAAAAATCTGAAACATATAAATTAACAAGTATTTGATGTGATTTAGAACCTCTCAGGAAAGAACAGTGAAATCACCCTTCAGGTTACACTTCACTGTCTGAAGAAATACAAGGAGGGCTGGTAGATGATGTGATGCAGGAAGTGGGTGGTGCAGCACTCTGTAGGGAGGATCACTGATTAGAACAGAGATGATATTTTTATCTGCATGTCTAAGAGCATAAAATAAATACGCTCTTAATGTGAGCTTATGTGAAACGTAATGGTTGTCATGGACATCTTTATTTTTCTTTATAAACAACCCCAGCCCAGTTGTTCAACTGTGATGTACAGATAACCTCTCTTACTCATTCTTTAATCTGAACCCTTAAGAATATGAACTTCTCAAATGTAATGCTGCTGTTGTTTTATTTTCAGTGATCAACGGTTGGAGAGGGGGGAAAACTTCTCAAAGTCCAATTTCTTTCTTAATCCATTCTATTATTATGTGATTATAAATAACTTTTCAAAAAACTTCATCAGGGTACCTTGTAAAAAGAGCGCAAGGATATTGGATTAGTACAAAGACCATATTTAACTTTGGAATATATCTCAGTGATTCTTAGCATTGTTTTAGCTTACCATTGCATTGTTGTTTGCCTATGACTAATACGACACTTTGGTTATTACTCATTTCTTTGTTAGTTGAAATTGACAACTAACTCTTCAAATTGACAACTGTGCTATACTATTTACTCATAAGCTTTCTACATTATAGTCATTATTGTCATTCTTATAGTCATGACTCTAAATTACTGCCACTGATATTTTTCATGCAAATCTGTGGCAAAATCTGCTGTTATTCTGTTACTCACTAATGCCATTCTTCCCTTTTCCCATGAGAACCAAATCCCAGTTTTTAGCTAGATGCATAATCAACTAAATAGAATAAAGACATTTCTTAGCCTGTCTACTAAGTTTAGGCATGTGGTTAACTTCTGGCTAGTGGAGCAGAAATAGAAAAGATGTGTGCAACATGAAGTCACACTACTGAGAGAAGTGTCCTTTTCCTCTGGCTGTGATGTGGCCCTGCTGGTGAGCCATCATGGCCCCAGGGATGAGGAAGGGCAGCACCCAGTGTTGTCCCGGGCTGAGATCATGCCAACTTGCTGATCTGTTCAATTTTCAAGAATTTTGAAATCTTGAAAACCATTGGTGGTTAAATTATTGGGACTGATGTGGACTCACAGTGTTAGCTAGATAACAGAGAGAGAGAGAGAGATAGGGAGATAAGTAGGTAGATAAATTTGTGTGTCTACATATGTGCATATACTGTTTTCTTTCATGTAATATATATTTTAAAACATATTTATGTATATATTTGTATATGCATACATATAATTTTATTAAAAATATAACCTACTCCCTTGTTATGTCCACTCAGAGGCCTAAGAGCAGCAATATCCCAATAGTCATAAACTCACTTGACATCCAACCTTTTCAGATACCTTTTTTCCTAAAAGGATCCAGGGCTCTTTACATAAATGGTGAATTCCAGGACTGGGACAGGGAAAGTGCAAGATAAACCCAGAGCATCTTTAGAAGTAAAGGACTTGCTCAAAAGATGAAGTTGTATCAAAAGGATGCAGAAACAATTGTGAAGGAGCTCTAACTAGGCCAAGTCAGAGAAAACTTGAGCATCAAAAGAAACAATGATAGAAATGGATTACAACCCATTGACTAAAATAGAAAATCTATGACTCCTTACTTCAACCAATAACTATAGAAGGAATGATGGCATTAAAAACAACCATGTGGCAAGCATCATAATAGTTAATTCAGCTGAGAAGCATCAGTGGCTGCTAAAACAAGTTTGTGAAAGATTGCTGAGGAATGGGATATTTGGGCCTTAGAAAGCATCACTATGAACAAAGCTAATGGAAGTGATGGAATTCCAGTTGAGCTATTTCAAATCCTGAAAGATGATGCTGTCAAAGTGCTGCACTCAATATGCCAGCACATTTGGAAAACTCAGCAGTGGCCACAGGACTGGAAAAGGTCAGTTTTCATTCCAATCCCAAAGAAAGGCAATGCCAAAGAATGCTCAAACTACCGCACAATTGCACTCATCTCCCACGCTAGTACAGTAATGCTCAAAATTCTCCAAGCCAGGCTTCAGCAATATGTGAACTGTGAACTTCCTGATGTTCAAGCTGGTTTTAAAAAAGGAAGAGGAACCAGAGATCAAATTGCCAACATCCGCTGGATCATCAGAAAAGGAAGAGAGTACCAGAAAAACATCTATTTCTGCTTTATTGACTATGCCAAAGCCTTTGACTGTGTGGATCACAATCAACTGTGGAAAATTCTGAAAGAGATAGGAATACCAGACCACCTGACCTGCCTCTTGAGAAATTTGTATGCAGGTCAGGAAGCAACAGTTAGAACTGGACATGGAACAACAGACTTGTTCCAAATAGGAAAAGGAGTACATCAAGGCTGTATATTGTCACCCTGCTGATTTAACTTATATGCAGAGTACATCATGAGAAACACTGGACTGGAAGAAGCACAAGCTGGAATCAAGATTACCAGGAGAAATATCAGTAACCTCAGATATGCAGATCACACCACGCTTATGGCAGAAAGTGAAGAGGAACTCAAAAGCCTCTTGATGAAAGAGAAAGTGGAAAGTGAAAAAGTTGGCTTAAAACTCAACATTCAGAAAACGAAGATCATGGCACCCGGTCCCATCACTTCTTGGGAAATAGATGGGGAAACAGTGGAAACAGTGGCAGACTTTATTTTTGGGGGGCTCCAAAATCACTGCAGGTAGTGACTGCAGCCATGAAATTAAAAGATGCTTACTCCTTGGAAGGAAAGTTATGTCCAACCTAGATAGCACATTCAAAAGCAGAGACATTACTTTGCCAACAAAGGTTCGTCTAGTCAAGGCTATGGTTTTTCCAGTGGTCATGTATAGATGTGAGAGTTGGACTGTGAAGAAGGCTGAGCGCCAAAGAATTGATGCTTTTGAAGTGTGGTGTTGGAGAAGACTCTTGAGAGTCCCTTGGACTGCAAGGAGATCCAACCAGTCCATTCTGAAGGAGATAAGCCCTGGGATTTCTTTGGTAGGAATGATGCTGAAGTTGAAACTCCAGTACTTTGGCCACCTGATGCGAAGAGTTAACTCATTGGAAAAGACTCTGATTCTGGGAGGGATTGGAGGCAGGAGGAGAAGGGGATGACAGAGGATGAGATGGCTGGATGGCATCACTGACTCAATGGATGTGAGTCTGAGTGAACTCTGGGAGTTGGTGATGGACAGGGAGGCCTGGCGTGCTGTGATTCATGGGGTTGCTAAGAGTCGGACATGACTGAGCGACTGAACTGAAAGGACTATCCCCACAAATTCATTATAAATTATAAAATGAAAAAGGGAAAAAAATACAGAAGAAGTCTGACAAATTAATGAAGTGATGGAATCAGGAAAGAAACAAATCAAAACTGTGTACCATCTGAACAAATACAAGGATAAACTGGCATCATGTTAATGATATTCCTGTCAAAAAATACCCTGAATCTACAATGAGGAACTGTTAGATTAAACCACAGTGAGAGACATTCTATAAAATAACCAGATTAGTAATGTTCAAAAGTTGCATGGATGTAAAGTCAAGGAAACACTGGGGAACCATGTCAGGTTTAAAGTGTCTAAAGAGACATTTCCAATACTGCCACATGTAATCCTGGCTGGATGGTTTCAGCATAAGTGATATTGTTAGGAAATCTGGTGAAAATTTAATTGAGTCTGAGCATTTGATGATAATAATTTTCAGTGTATTCTTCATTTCCTGGTTTTGATGATTGGATTAGGTTATGTAGCAAAATGATCTTTTTTAATAGGAATTACACACCAAATATTGTTGGATGATAGAGCATCATGTTAACTACTCTAAAAATAGGTGAGGAAAAAATCTTTTATACCATTCATGTGAATTTTCTGTCAGTTTGACTTTATTTGAAATCTAGTAAATACAGAATGTTTGAACTCACGGGTAAAATCAAAATTAGGAAAATTTGTGGCTAAACTATTGCCAAAATATTCTACAAAGAAATCTTATATTTGCTTTTTTAAATTAATTTTATATATTTATTTATTTTTGGCTGTGTTGGGTCTTTGTTGCTGCCTGGGCGTTTCTCTAGTTGTGGTGAGCAGGGGCTACTGTCCAGTCATAGCCTGTGGGCTTCTTATTGCAGTGGCTGCCTTGTTGCATAGCACAGGCTCTAGGGCACACCGGCTCAGTACCTGTGGCATGTGGGCTGAGCAGTTGCAGTTTCCTGGTTCTAGAGCACAGGCTCAATAGTTGTGACGCATGGGCTCGGTTGCTCTGCGGCATGTTGGATATTCCCAGACCATAGATTGAACCGGTGTCTCCTATATTGATAGGCAGACTATTGACCACTGAGCCACCAGGGAAGCCCCTATATTTTCTTTAAAAAAAATAAGGATTATATTTTCCTGACATAAAATAGAGCTAACACAGGCAGAACTAATATTTCATGTTAGAAGTCAGAATAGTGATCAGACCCTTGACAATTGAAGAAAGTGAGAGCTGGCAAAACAGGACTTCTCAGATTCACCATAATCCCTGTCAAAATTCCAATAGCTTTTTCTCTTTTTTTTTTTTGCAGAATTGGAAAGGCCAATTTTCAAATTCATAAAGAATTCCAAGGTGTCCTGAAGAGCCAAAGCAGTCTTGAAAAGAAGAATACAATTGGAGGACTGATACTTCCTGACTTCAAAACTTACTGCAAAGCTATAGTAATTTAAAACAATATAGTGCTGGCATAAGTGCAGACATATAGACAAATGGATCGCATAGGGAGCCCCCCAATACACGCTCACATATATCGTTAATTAAATTTCATAAGGGTGCCAAGACCATTTATTGGAGAAAGGACAGTCTTTTCAATATATTAGGAAAGCTGCATATCCACATTCAAAAGAATGATGTTGGACCTTTATCTTGCATTATCCACAGAACTTAATGCAAAATGCACCAAAGACCTAAACATAAGAGCTAAAACTATAAAGCTGGTGGAAGGAAATTTTGTGGAAAATCTTCATGACATTGGATTTGGCAAAAATTACATGGATATGACACCTAAAAGTGGAGGAAACAAAAGAAGTGGATAAATTGGTCTAAAATTTCAAAATTAAGCATTTTGTGTGTTAAGGGATACTATCAAAAAAGTGAAAAGACAACCTACAGGAAAATATAATATGTCTAACAAGTCACTAAGATCCAGAACATTCAAAGAACTCCTAAAACTCAACAAAAAACCAACCCAGTTCAAAAATGGGCAAGGGACTTGAAAAAGCATTTCTTCAAATAAAATATACAAATGGCTGATAAACACATGAAAAGATGTTTAACATTGTTACTCATTAGGAAAATGCAAATAAAAACCACAATGAGATACCATTTTACACCTACTTGGATAGCTCAAAAAGAATGGAAAATACCAAGTGATAGCAAGGAAGTGGAGAAATTGGAACCCTCCTGCATTTCTGATGGTAAGGTGAAATGATGCAAGTGATGTGGAAAACAGTTTAACACTTTCTCAAAAGATTAAACACAAATTTTCATACAACCCAGCCATTACACCCAAAAGAACTGAAAGCAGAGATATGAAAAGATATGTTTACAGCAGCATTATTCACAATAGCCAAAACTGGGAACAATCCAGATGCTCATTATCAGATGAATAGACAAACAAAATATGGCATATACATACATTGTGTGTGTGTGTGTCTGAGTCTTTGCAACCCAATGGGCTGTAGCCCACCAAGCTCATCTGTCCATGGATTGGACAGACTGGCTGGATTTTCCAGGCAAGAATACTGGATTGGTTCTCATTTCCTTCTCCAATATACATACATTCAGTTCAGTTCAGTCGCTCAGTCGTGTCCGACTCTTTGCGACCCCATGAATCGCAGCACGCCAGGCCTCCCTGTCCATCACCAACTCCCAGAGTTCACTCAGACTCACATCCATGGAGTCAGTGATGCCATCCAGCCATCTCATCCTCTGTCCTCCCCTTCTCCTCCTGCCCCCAATCCCTCCCAGCATCAGAGTCTTTTCCAATGAGTCAACTCTTCGCATGAGGTGGCCAAAGTACTGGAGTTTCAGCTCAGCATCATTCCTTCCAAAGAAATCCCAGGGCTGATCTCCTTCAGAATGGACTGGCTGGATCTCCTTGCAGTCCAAGGGACTCTCAAGAGTCTTCTCCAACACCACAGTTCAAAAGCATCAATTCTTCGGCGCTCAGCCTTCTTCACAGTCCAACTCTCACATCCATACATGACCACTGGAAAAATCATAGCCTTGACTAGACGAAGCTTTGCTGGCAAAGTAATGTCTCTGCTTTTGAATATGCTATCTAGGTTGGATATAACTTTCCTTCCAAGGAGTAAGCATCTTTTCATTTCATGGCTGCAGTCACCATCTGCGGTGATTTTGGAGCCCCCCAAAAATAAAGTCTGCCACTGTTTCCACTGTTTCCCCATCTATTTCCCATGAAGTGATGGGACCAAATGCCATGATCTTCATTTTCTGAATACATACATTACTCTGCCATAAAAAGTAATGACGTTTTTATATATGCTACAAAATGAATGCACTATGGAAACATTATGTATAATGAAATAAGCCAGACACAAGTATACAAGTATAATTCCTCTTGTATGTAGTACCAAGAATAGGCAAATTCATAAAGCAGAAAGTAAAATAGAGGTTTCCAAGAATTAGGGGAAGAGAGGAAGCTGGGTTACTGTTTAATGTGTACTGATGGGAATTATTAAAAAGTTTTGGGTACAGACTATGGTAATGTTTACACAATGTCTTGAATGTATTTAATGCCACTATATATACACTTAAGAAAGATTACAATGATAAATATTACATTATATAATTTTTCCAAAATAAAAAAGTGGGCACTTGTTTCTACTAATATATTTCTTGATCAAGAAGCTAAAGACATAAATATGTATGTAAGTGTATACACATATTTTATGTATGTATGTACATATATTCCCATATAGATACACTTGCTCAAGATTCATCAAGCTGTACACCTATAATTTTTCCTTTGTTAAAGTATGTTATAATTCTATAAAATTTACATTAAAATAACAAGAAGTCAATTTATCCCACCGGTACTTTTTCTATGGTAAATAACAACATAACACATGCTAAAAGCTAAATGTTCTTAAAAGCCACTTACTTGGCCCTTGGAAAGTTATATAAAATTCTTATACTCAGTTTCTTAATCCATAAACTCAATTATTTAATATAAAAAATATAAATGAGATGTATGCATTGCTCTGTTAGTTTGCTATGCCTACCATAACAAAGTACTACAGACTAAGGGCTTGGGTTTATATCTCAGAGCTCTGAAGGTTAGAAGTCTGAGATCAAGGTGTCACAGGGTGGCTTCCTTCCGAGAACTGAGATAGAATCTTTTCCTTGCCTCTCTCTCTCCTAGCTACTAGTAGTTTGCTGAAAATTTTTGGCATTTCTTGACTTCACACAGCATTCTCCTTGTGTGTGTGTTTGTGTCCAAATTTCCTCTTTTAATAGGGATATTGGATTATTATATTGGATTAGGGGTCCACCCTACTATGACCTCATCTTAACTAATTATGTCTACAGTGACCCTCTGTCTTAAAAACGGTCACATTCTGAGATAATAGATGTTAGGACTTCAACATAAGAATCATAGGAAGACAAAATTCAACCATTAATAACAATTACCGTGAGTTAGGTTTATTTATTTATAAAGATCAAACAGAAGACATGTTGGAGGTTCTTAGGCTTATCAGACTTTTCTCTGAATTACTGATGTTGCTGAAAGCAATAAAAAATGCAGGGACGCTAGTGAATTAGGGTCATTAGTTTTTAATTTATTTTTTAATTGGAGGAAAATTGTTTTACAATATTGTTGGTTTCTGCCGTACAATAACCCAAGTCAGCAATAATTATATATATATATATATCCCCTCCTTCTTGCACCTCCCTCCCCTCTGCTCATCCCACTCTTCTAGGTCATCATAGAGCACCAGGCTGGTCTCCCTGTTATATAGCAACTTCTCATCAGCTATCTATTTTACACGTGATAGTGTATACATGTTGCTGCTACTTTCTCCATTCATTGGGTGCATATTTTTCCTGACATCATTCTTCTAAGTAGGCTAGTTCTGAGCTCATATTGTATCCAATGCATTTTGAAGTTTGTATTTTCTCACTCTAAAATAAGTTGTCCCAATTTATTGCATTAGGTAATAATAAAATATTTGAAACTAAATAAATTTCAGTGTCTCTCCTGTAGTCTCCATTTATATTTATTGGAAGTTTCTTTTTAAAGTCATAGTAAAGGTATATTTCTTTTCTAGGAATGTCAGAACTTACATGAATGTTTCAATATACCCTTTGATACTTACCATTTATAGAGGCAACATTGCCAGTGATGGGAACCAGAGCATCTGTTTTGCTGCAGTAGTAGCAGAAAGCCTTTTTCTGCAATCAGTGTTGCAAAGACATGACTTCCAATAACCACTGAAAGTCATTCTAGCACACATGCTAAATACATTACTCAGTAGTAAAACTATTTAAATTTTTCATCCCTGGAAAGAAATCTGACAATTATGGAGAAAGACCATGTGGTGCTCTTAGGATGAGTGTAAAATCCTCTTTGATGTAAGGCATGTTGATAAAAATAATTAATTGTGCTACAAATATTATGATTTTATTCTTTGAATCCTCTCCATAGAACACTTACTTTTTGATAAGGGAAATCAGATTTTTGTTGAGGAGAATGATAATAACCATCTGTTGAGTTAAGTAACTATTTGGACTTCACACTAAAATCAGAATAATGCCATATCTCAAATACATCAAAGGTATGACTTAGAGAGAGCTAGCCTATTGTTGGAAAATCAGCAAATGAAATAATGAAACATTCTTTCCTCTTTTATCAGAAATTGGCACTCAAAAGTACAGAGTGTCCTCACACCCCTCCCAGAATGAGGCTGTTAGGGCTTATACTTCTGAAGACCTGGCAGAACATTAATAAGCAAATCTTCTCACTCTCTGACTTAATAAGGGGAATAGTCTGTAACCAGGACCAACAGGATAGAAAACCACTCACTTTGTTTGGGAAATTTGCGGGGGGGAAAGTGCTCTGTCTAGCCTGAATAACTCTTGCATTTCCAGTCCAAAAAGTCTTGGTATTTTTAAGTCAAGGATTATTTCCAGGAAGCCACAATAAAACAGGATTTGCCATAAAGTGTTAAAAAAGTAATAAAGCATTAACAAGGATTTGTTAGCCAAATTCTTAATACAGCTGTGGGAACTGAGGAAATGAGGCAGGGCAAGTATATCCTGATGGGTAATTAAGGAGGAAAGGCCCCACGCAGTCAGCTAAAAAGGACAGGCTGAGGGTGGTGCTTTAACTTTGGATTCTGGAAACTGGGGAGACATGAGGCGGGGGTGCTTGCAAAATGAGAGAGAGAGATACACGGAGTTCCTCTGTGGATTCCATGAAGTTCACTTCACATCTAGGCCAGGAAATTAAAAGAATAAAATTTGGAACTAATATGGATAATCTTCAGGGAGCTTATTTGTCATGTGACACATATTTACATCAAACACACTGAAACAGAAGCTTGTTTCAAGTATTATGTTCCCAGGTGGGACAAAGGAAGAATTAGAAAAAAAGGCAGCCCTGGATATCCAGGAGGGGCACTTACAGCAAGGCTTTGGTGGTCTCCTCCCTAACACAATCACACAGAATATCAGTATCAGACAGGTGACTTTATGTCCATGCTGGATCGAGGCAAAGACAAAACTTATTCCATAATCATGTTTGAACACACAGAAAACAGGAATATTGCTCAAGTACAAAATTCAAAATGGTCCCCATTCTCAGTCCACGGGTGCTTTACCAATCTCTGCTTTAGCCTTGCTCTAGTCTACACTCCCTAAAAATTGATTTACCCAATCATAGACAATGAGCAATCTATAGCAAACATCTCAATTCCTTGGACTCATCCCCAAATTGTCCAACCAAAGCCAAAATGCTTTAAGTTCTAAGATCATACTACTAAGCTAGCCTGTAATACTTCATGGTGTATATTCCCCCTCACTGTAATGAGTAACAAGCCCAAGTTTCTCAATGGCAGATGTGTCGCTGGTGGTCTCTGTCTAGGACACTGACAAGAATAACTGAAATTTAAAAAAAAATTAGATTATTGATAATGATTACTGCTATTGAAATGTGAGGCCTTATTTAATCTCAGTAATACTATGATGGCAACAACAGAGCTTTTATTTGGCCTTAAACAACTTTTAGCCACCTTATTTCTCTTTTTTATAAATTAATTTCTTGATTGCTGCATTTTGACCTCTGAATAGAAGGTTAATGTGTACCTTGGGAAGCAGTTAAAAAGGTAAATAACCTTCACATGCTGACTTCTGTCATAGAAAAGAATTCTCTAAAAGATAGAAGAAGTAATTGTCAGAGAGTAGCTGTTTTTCTTTTCCCAATTTGCAGACTACTGATGGAGCCCCACTGAACCATGCCTACAATGTTCATGCTCTAATGTCGTTCTTTTTTATTTTGACTCTGGGCTTAGCCATGTATTTTGCTTTGCCCAATGGGACATTAGCAAATGTTCTGTATTGAACTGTGTACTCCACGAAATGCAAAGGTTGAAGTACTAAACCCCGATGTGATTGTACATGGAGAGGGGGCCTTTAAGGAGATAACTGAAGTTAAATGAGCTTATAAGTACAGGGCTTAAGTTCAATAGGATTGGAGTCAATGGAAGGAAAGGAAGAGGCACCAGGGATGCGTGTGCACAGAGAAAATGCCACGTAAGAACACAGTGAGAAGTCAGCGTCTGTAAATCAAGGAGAGAGGGGTTATGAGAAAGCAACCTCGAGGTTAGACATAAAAGGCTTCTAGAACCATGAGAAAATAATTTTTTGAAGCCACGTTTTAGGGCATTTTGTTATACAACTCCAGCCAATTATTGCAACTGATATGACATAAGCTGGGCATGCATGCTTGCATCCTGGAACCTCCTTGAGAAACTGAAACCACTAGGTTGTGGAGAAGTTCAAGTCTGGCAGACCGCATGTGGAACAGAACCAGGAAACTCAGCAAACATTCGGAACTGAGGCCACAGACAGAAGGCCCCAATCAAACCATCCCTCTCATCTTCCAGCCACTTGATCCACCCCAGCTGAGGTCCCAGATATCATGGAGCAGATGTTTTTGCCCTGTCCAAATTGTTAATGCACAAAATCATTAGCAAAAAAAAAAAAAAAAGAAAATGGTTTTAACCTAAATTTTGAGATGGTTTGTTACATAGCAGTTGATACATAAAACAGAAGTTGGTACTGGAACTGAGATGCTACCATAAGAAAATACATAAAACATGTAACATTATCTTGGTGACTGGGCACTGGGTGTGATGTTTTGTATTATTGTTCTCCAGAGAAAAAGAACCAATAGGTTCTTTTGTATATATATTTGTATATACATATATATCTTTTGTATATGTACACACAGATATGCTACACATAATATGTTAAAAGCAGATTTCAAGGGATTGTGTAATCTCCCATGGGGAAGTTGAATAGATAATTGGATGGATAGGGAAAATAAAAGATAGCTCTAGGTAGTCATGATATTTTTCTGATATAAGGAACACAGAAGGAACTATCAAACTTCATGCCCTTAAAAATATTAGGTAATTTCAGTTACAAAATAAGTAAACCCTAAGGATGTAATACAGGGCATGGTAACTACAGTTAACAATACTGCTTTGTATTTTTAAAAGTTACTAAGAGAGTAAATCTTAAAAGCTTTCAGCAAAATAAAAAAAGTTATAACTATGTGTGGTGATAGATGTTAATTAAACATTAGGATGATCTCAAAATATTTCAAATTATTAAGTTGTGTATCTGAAAGTAATATAATGCCATATGTCAATTATGTCTCAATTTTTTTAAATTTGATAAGATAAAAAATGTTAAGTAATTCAACAAAAACATATGAAGTGTCTGTTATGTAACAGGAGCTATGTTTTATGCATAACAGCCTATTTGTCTGCCATCCCATAATTCTAATGTATAGTGTTTTTATTTGTCCTTTCTCCTCCAGTACAGAGTGATAGCCAACATGTTGCCTATGTTCATTTAATTACAATCATTGACTAGTTTGTATTCAGGATCTAGGAATGGACTTCTGCCAACTTCAATGATGAGAAACCATTGAAATAATATCAGTCTAACATATCACCAAAATATGCTAGTTGTTGAAAATATTATAGTTTACTATTTAAGTCTCTTCAGTCTCATTCATATGAACATACTACTGGCTGAAGATATTTAGTATAAAAGCTTAAATATGCAAGAAATCATATATTATCTAGTTAAATGTCTTCAGAACACATACAAGAAATTGAAGATGGTATCAATGGCAGTTGCCAGATTTTCATAGAGAAGAGACTCAGGGAATGAGATTAGGAGACTAACTTTAATGCTGAATTTGCATATTATTTTACAAAAGATAAGGAAATGTCAATTTCCCTTATTGATTAAGTACCTTCTGCATATACATGTCTATGTTCATGGATGGGGTGGAAGTAGTAGTAACAATGAAAATTAGGTAGACATTAAAATTCCAAAGAAAGACAGTGCCAAAGAATGTTCAAACTACCACACAATTACACTCATTTCACATACAACAAACTAATACTCAAAATTCTCCAAGCTAGGGTTCAAGAGTATGTGAACCAAGAACTTCCAGATGTTCAATCTGGATTTAGAGAAGGCTGGAGAATCAGAGATCAAATTGACAACATCCGCTGGATCACAGAAAAAGCAAGATAATTCCAGAAAAACATTTACTTCTGCTTTATTGACCATACTAAATTCTTTGACTATATGGATCACAGAAAAATGTGGAAAATTCTTAATGAGACAGGAATAGCAGACCACCTTACCTACCTCCTCAGAAACCTGTATACAGGCCAAGAAGCAACAGTTAGAACCAGACATGGAACCATGGACTGGTTCCAAATTGGGAAAGGAGTACGTCAAGGCTGTATTCTGTCACCTTGCTTATTTAACTTACATGCAGAGTACATCATGTGAAATGCTGGGCTGCATGAAGCACAAGCTAGAATCAAGACTGCCAGGAGAAATGTCAATAACCTCACATATGCAGATGACACCACCCTTATGGTAGAAGACACCACCCTTGTGATAGAAAGCAAAAAGGAACTAAAAAGCCTCTTGATGAAGGTGAAAGAGGAGAGTGAAAAGCCTGAGTTAAAACTCAACATTCAAAAAACAAAGATCATGCCATCCAGTCCCATCATATGGCAAAGAGATGAAGAAACAATGGAAACAGTGACAGACTTTATTTTGGGAGGTTCCAAAATCACTGTAGATGGTGACTGCAGCCATGAAATTAAAAGACACTTGCTCCTTGGAAGAAAAGCTATGACAAACCTAGACAGCATATTAAAAAGCAGAGACATTACTTTGCCAACAAAAGTTTGAATTAGTCAAAGCTATGGTTTTTCCAGTGGTCATATGTGAATGTGAAAGTTGGACCATTAAAGAGGCTGAGCATCAAAGAATTGATGCTTTTGAACTGTGGTGTTGGAGAAGACCCTTGAGAATCACTTGGACTGCGAGGAGATCAAACTATCACTCTTAAAGGAAATCAATCCTGAATATTCTTTGGAAGGACTGATGCTGAAGCTGAAGCTTCAGTACTTTCACCACTTGATGTGAAAAGCCACCTGATTAGGAAAGACCCTGATTCTGGGCAAGATTAAAGGCAGGAAGAGAAAGGGGTGACAGAGGACAAGATGGTTGGATGGCATCACCAATTCAATAGACAAGAGTTTGAGCAGGTTCCGGGAGATGGTGAAGGACAGGGAAGCCTGGCATGTTGCAGTCCAGGGGTTTGCAGAGTCAGACACAACTGAGCCACTGAACAGCAACAACCACCTTAAATTTCTCTTTAGTGGATCCTTTCATTTTGGCTTGATTTTGAAAACAACTTCAGAATTTCATTTTCATTGTAACAGGCTTTTAAGTATCAGAAAACCATAATATTAGTATCTTTACTAAAGACAAATGAAGCAAAATAACTTTCTAAACATTAACAAATTTAAAATCTGGTTAAACTATAAACAATGAGAAAAAGCTACAAATGTTGCAAATCTATGAAGACTAGCCATTGGTTGGTGATACAAAGCTGATTTAGTTAGATGAACCTCTTAGAATATCTTTCAGGTACATATAAAACCAGGAACTTTAATCTGTGCATGTCTAAAGCCAAAAGGAAATACTCCCCCACACCCAGCATTATGCTATTACTGAATGGATAATAGATTTCAAGAATATAGCACTGAATAATGATGGGCTAGTTCACAGAGGAACCAAAATACCGCTGGCACTGACTGAATGGCTTTTACTGGCTCTGAGTGACCTTTGAAAGGTGATTCCTGCCACCAGAGTAAGCATAGCAGAAGATGGCTAAAACAAAGATAGAAGAGCTGACACTTTTAAATGGACCAGAGAGTTTCATGGAAAATCTGAGTACTCTAAAGTTGTGCTCTTTTAAACAATGTCAGGCTGTTTCTAAACCA
Organism: Bos javanicus; assembly: GCF_032452875.1. NCBI lineage: Eukaryota > Metazoa > Chordata > Mammalia > Artiodactyla > Bovidae > Bos > Bos javanicus. The sequence continues at coordinate 9,328,643 of NC_083869.1, forward strand.
AATAGAGGGAATGAATTAAAATGATTTCCAGGATAACATAATCACACTTGGCCCCTGCAAACAGTTATTGAGGATGAGAATTTAAACTGAATCTGAGTACCAACATTGACCATATTCACTCAAATACTAATTAGAATTTCTTACTTCACTAAAGCATAACCTTCATGCCACAAATAAACCAGGAAAACAAGGGCCTAAAGCACTCTTTTAAAGCAAATATACTTCAACAATAAGCATCTCAAATGTGCTGTGGAATTATGTACTGAAATAAGTTAAAATGTAAATAAATAAAGCCTAATCCTAAAATTAAGCTCTTCATTGAACACTACAGTAATAAGAGATAAAGTAATTTGTTGTAAATCTGTAGAAGCTGACTTTGACCAAAGGAAATCTAATTATGAGTGTAGGTCTGTATCAGTCAGGAGTTAATCTGCTAAAAAATTTTATAATTACATTTTCCCAAGGAGCAAAGGGGAAAAAAAAAAGAAATCTGTCTGTCCTGTGTTGATATTCCTTCATTCAACATGCATTAAATTACTCCTTATCTGGTATTTCACTTTCACCTCATACACTCAAGGTGGCCTGTTAAGATTCCACTTCTGAGTGACCTCGGGAAGAAAGCTGTCTGTCAGCTAGAATAGGAAAGACTACTGCTAAATAAGTGCACTATAAATGCAACGTGTACTTAACATTTATAGACACATAAACTGTCATAGTACAGTAATAAGCAATTCTGTAAGAGGTAAGGGAGCAGGGAAAAAAATCACGTTAAGAGATTCTATCTGCTTATGTGATATAAACAGAACTGTAAAGTATCTACCTTAAATATAATTTTAAATTTTATATAATTCATAATTACTGCAGATGTGAAAATCACAGGTATGCTTGGAGAGGTAGTTACAATTCCTCCTGATTGCTTGGCTAGGATTAGTCAACCTCAAAGGAACAATTCATCATTTATGCCTTGAACTGTCTTCTTCCAAAGTAAGCAGTGTTTGCCCTAGGAGAATAGAGATGATTGTGTAGGAAGAAGGCACATAACCAAGATCACTCCCCTCTCTCAACACTAAAATCCTCAACTTCTTCTGAGGACAGCTAGTGAAAGGCAGTATGACATTTGAGGGGGAGAATGACTCCTTCCAGTAGTCACAATTACTTAATCCTTTACTATATAATCAGAACAAAGTATTCAAAGTTCTTTTTAATCCTCATCCTAGGTGATGTTACATTCCCCAATTTACAAATGGGAAGTTGGAAGCCTGAGAAATAAAATAAGTGGTTTAAATTCACATTATTATTAGCTGAAGAGTGGTATCTTTCACCACTCTGGAAGAGGGAATGGCAACCCCCTGCAGTATTCTTGCCTGGAGAATCTCATGGACAGAGGAGCCTGGCGGGCTACAGTCCATAGGGTCACAGGACACAAGTGAAGTGACGTAGCACGCACGCAGGACACCACTAGTAAAGAACTCAATATGGGCTGCTACAATGATGCTAAAACAGCCAGCACAGAAATTCTGAACTCGGGGAGAGATCATGCCTCAGAAATACAGGAGGATGAAGACAAAGTTCTCAGTCCAGAAGTTTACTGAGGAAACTCCTTAGTATAATGCAAAACATAGCTTCTTTTTTGGAAAAAATAATATGTCTTGATACTTTATTTGTCAACTGGACAAATCATGTCTTGACAAATTTCTTCAAGTTTCCATTCATTTATGAAGCAAATATTTACTGAGATGAAGTGTATTAGATGTCATCCCCATGTAATACAATGGTGAAAAGACATACAACAGCCCATTTCTGAATTTTACTGGTTAAGGAAAGTCATAAGAACAAGGCAAGATTAAAAAGAGGAAATTAGTCTTGATGGAAAAAGCAGAAAATAATTTGTGATATTTTATCCAACACAATTTATTTTGATATATTCTTACTTTTTTGAAAGTTTTCCTTAAGTAATCTCCAGAAAGAATTTAATTTTGTCAATAATAGTTGCTCAAAATTGATTCTAGACTTTCTGACTACACTATAAAGAAGCTAATATGTTTAATCAATGCCTTTTAATAACCTATGAAAATTAAGCAGGCCAAAACACAAAATTTTTTTTGTGACAAAGAATATTCTTTGGGGATTATTTATAATCACAAGGGGTAATTGTTAAGAAAATTATCCAAAATGGCTATTAAGCCAGTAGAATATCTACATATAATTTCAATATTATACCAGGGCATTAATGAACAGGATCACCCAAGAAAAATTTAATTCCCTGGAGTAGGTATCTCCCTTTCCTTTATTTACTTTCATTAGGGCTTCCCTGGTAGCTCAGATGGTAAAGAATCCTCCTGCAATGCAGACCTGGATTAGATCCCTGGGTTGGGAAGATCCCCTGGAAGAGGGCATGGCAACCCACTACAGTATCCTGGAGAATCCCCATGGACAGCGAAGCCTGGCAGGCTACAGCCCACAGGGTCGCAGAGAGTTGGACGTGACTGGATGACTGAGACTGTGATGAACTCACTGAACACTGAACCAGCTGAGTTGGACTGTGACTGAACGCACAGGCTGAGAATCAGTGAGCTAGCCATTCACTTGCAGTTTTCTCCACTGGAGATGAAAAGGCAGTTTTTCCCCCAACTACCTTCTTCCCTATCCAGAAGAAAGGCAATCTTAAAGGTTGTAATCTTATTGCCCTGTAGGATTTATTCCTAAAGTTCCCAGTTTTATTCCTAAATTGGTAAATTTATTTCAGCAATCTTTCTTAACAGACTTCATCAATCTCTGTTCTTCAAATGCTCCTTGAACTAACTTCATCTTCTTGATGATTCCCTCATTAATGATTTAAATAGATATATGGCATTTGCTCACTTGATATTTGTGTAAAAAAAAAAAGTGCTATTTCTAACTTTAAAAATTATACTTTGACAAGTACAATTATAAAAATGGAGGTGCAAAAAAGTAGTGTCAAGACTTACTGATGGATTGGATTTGAGAACTGAGGGAAAGAGAAAGACGAAATATAGCTTTCAAATTTTCTCCGACTGAAACAATCATTTGTGAAAATAGCATCATAAAACCTAAAAGTCTCCCAGGGTAAATTCTAAGGCTGTGGATGAATTAATCTCACCTCTTTTAGATCAAAAGCAAGGAGTCTCTGCCTTTGTCTCAAATATCATTCAGCAAGTACTGTAGGCTCATTAAGAACATTATTTTAACATCTGTGAAAAGAATAGCCCTGGGAAAATTATCTTTTTGAAATGAAAAAGTTGGATAAAATCTTTAATCACAAAAATCACTACACTACTCAAATTTTGCCTAAAAAAGAGAAAGAGCAAACTAACATCTGTTTTTAAATTATATATAGCATTAAGATTTTTATAGTCCACAAATCTAATCAGTAAATGTCCTTAAAACTAGAGATTATAATATCGACTAGCTTATTCATATGTTTATTCCAATTCCTATATCTTTATTTCTATCCCTCTTCAGAAGTCAATCTTATTTTCTATGGGAAAAAATTATTTCAGTCAATTCAGTCACTCCGTTGTGTCCCACTCTTTGCAACCCCATGGACCAAGCACGCCAGGCCTCCCTGTCCATCACCAATGCCCAGAGTTCACCCAAACTCATGTCCATTGAGTCGGTGATGCCATCCAACCATCTAATCCTCTGTCGTCCCCTTCTCCTCCTGCCCTCAATCTTTCCCAACATCAGGGTCTTTTCAAATGAGTCAGCTCTTCACATGAGGTGGCCAAAATATTGGAGTTTCAGCTTCAACATCAGTCCTTCCAATGAACAGCCAGGGCTGATTTCCTTTAGGATGGACTGGTTGGATCTCCATGCAGTCCAAGGGACTCTTAAGAGTCTTCTCCAACACCACAGTTCAAAAGCATCAATTCTTCAGCGCTCAGCTTTCTTTATAGTCCAACTCTCACATCGATACATGACCACTGGAAAAACCATAGCCTTGACTAGATGGACCTTTGTTGACAAAGTGATGTCTCTGCTTTTCAATATGCTATCTAGGTTGGTCATAACTTTCCTTCCAAGGAGTAAGCATCTTTTAATTTCATGGCTGCAGTCACCATCTGCAGTGATTTTTGAGCCCCAAAAATAAAGTCTGACACTCTTTCCACTGTTTTCCCACCTATCTGCCATGAAGTGATGGTAGCAGATGCCATGATCTTAGTTTTCTATATGTTGAGCTTTAAGCCAACATTTTCACTCTCCTCTTTCACTTTCTTCAAGAGGCTCTTTAATTCTTCTTCACTTTCTGCTGTAAGGGTGGTATCATCTGCATATCTGAGGTTATTGATATTTCTCCCAGCAATCTTGATTCCAGCTTGTGCTTCATCCAGACCAGCGTTTCTCATGATGTACTCTGCATATGTTAAATATGTAGGGTGACAATATACAGCCTTGACATACTCCTTTTCCAATTTGGAACCAGTCCGTTGTTCCATGTCCAGTTCTAACTGTTGCTTCCTGACCTGCATACAGGTTTCTCAAGAGGCAGGTCAAGTGGTCTGGCATTCCCATCTAGAAAATTCAGAATTTTCCACAGTTGATTGTGATCCACACAGTCAAAGGCTTTGGCATAGTCAATAAAGCAGAAATAAATGTTGTTCTGGAACTCTCTTGCTTTTTCGATGATCCAGCGAATGTTGGCAATTTGATCTCTGGTTCCTCTGCCTTTTCTAAATCCAGCTTGAACATCTAGAAGTTCACAATCACATATTGCTGAAGCCTGGCTTGGAGAATTTTGAGCATTGCCTTACTAGCGTGTGAGGTGAGTGCAATTGTGCAGTAGTTTGAACATTTTCGGCATTGCCCTTCCTTGGGATTGGAATGAAAACTGACCTTTTCCAGTCCTGTGGCCATGGCTGAGTTTTCCAAATTTGTTGGCATATTGAGTGCAGCAGTTTTACAGCATCATCTTTTAGGATTTGAAATAGCTCAACTGGAATTCCATCACCTCCACTAGCTTTGTTCATAGTGATGCTTCCTAAGACCCATTTGACTTCACATTCCAGGATGTCTGGCTCTAGGTGAGTGATCACACCATCATGATTATCTGGGTCATGAAGATCTTTTTTGTATAGTTCTTCTGTGTATTCTTGCCACCTCTTCTTAATCTCTTCTGCTTCTGTTAGGTGCATACCATTTCTGTCCTTTATTGTGCCCATCTTTGCATGAAATATTCCCTTGCTATCTCTAATTTTCTTGAAGAGATCTCTAGTCTTTCCTATTCTATTATTTTCCTCTATTTCTTTGCATTGATCACTGAGGAAGGCTTTCTTATCTCTCCTTGCTATTCTTTGGAACTCTGCATTCAATCGGTATATCTTTCCTTTTCTCCTTAGATTAACAATAAAGTTTCAAATGCATGTTATTCTCTTTAAAACAGAAGATAATTATTTCACTGATTATTTTTATTTAAAATGCTAATTATGGCAAATAATAAATGCTAATCATATAAGTAACATACACAACTATAAAGAAACAAATTATAAAGTTGCTTATATTCATAAAGCTAAGACAACCACAGTTAATTATTTGTTTTGTGCCCCCAAAGATGCTTTGTCCTGCTTGAATGTATGGACACTCTCTTTTATTAATATGTGTCTATATGCTTTAGCTTTCACTGTATAATGAAACCACTCAGAAACTCAGTATAATTACATAATAAACATTTATTTCTTGTGTATCTCAGTTCAGAGCCTCAAGTCTGGACAGCTCTTCTGATCTCATCTTAGCTTTCACATTCTTCTGGAAGTCAGCTGAAGGTCTTTGGATCTAGGTTGAGTTCAGCTGGAGTGATCTACTTTGCTTCATTGCAATAGCAGAGATAAAAGAGTGAACAAACAGAATTACTCAAAGTTGCCTGAAAGGTATAAAAGCTTCTAATTTTGGTCACTTCTGGTATTCATTCTCTTGTGAAGTCTGCCGTGTTCCTGTACTGCTTTTCTCTTGTTAATCTGCTTATTTCAACTTAATTGTTAGATGAAACCAGGGACCCAAAGAGAGTAGAGGAGAATTCTTTCCTCCCCTACAAATATACATTACTGCTTTGCCCCCTAATTTATACCAATAACATTACTACCGAAAGGTAAAGTGTAAAAAGGATGAACAAAGAGTGAACTTTTAAATATTTATTTTATTTAAACTACCCTAACTAGATACTCTGCATCTTGTCATTTACTTTAATCTTTGTGTATTTGATAGAATTAACTAAAATCTTGTTTTCATAGTAATTTATTTATCTGTGAAACTTAACCTTTTCTAATATGCTTATTATTACACTGTATTTCTTCATTTGCCTGTTGGACCAGTAAGCATGAGGTAGGTTAGCTCAGAAGTCAGAAAACATTCAGCTAGTTTTTAGCTGAAAATGCATTCTATTTCCTCATGGTCATCTTTTTAAATTTTTAAATTTTATTCCCATGATACAGTTTACATAGATTTTTTTCTGTGTTCATTTCCTTTACTTCCTAAATTTTTCCTTGGTGCTTCCCTAAGCAAAAAGTTATTAATCAAACCCCTTTTGTGCCTTAGCTATACTTATAAAAGAAACAGAATATATTTGTCATTTCTTATATTTCATATATTAAAACCCCACATATTTGTCGTTCAGAGCTCCACTTTCATTATCATTAAATAGCTATTAATGTTCACCAGTGCATCATATGAGATTTATTTCCAAAGCCTCATTATGGTAGAAATGAAAAATGAACAAATATGAAAGAAGTTTTAAGGTAAGTGAAGTAGAAATGCAAGAAGGAGGTAAAATATAAAGGGAAAACCAAGGAAATCAATTATATATATTATTAATATAAAAATATGATGAAAATTTGTTAAATGTTACAAGTTGAAGAAATTAAATAAAAGGAGAAGTGATAGAATAAATTAGTTAAGAGCCTACTCCTCCGAGTTGAAAGTGTGATTGGATCCTGATCCTGTTCCTTCCAGTGAATGAGCTTGGGCAGTTATTTTATTTCTATGTGATTCGGCTTAAAGAGCTTTAAAATAAGGATAGTAATAGAGCATCTGAGGATTGTTGCAAGGATTAAATGAGAAAATAAATATGATGTAAGAGTTCTTGCTAACATAATATATACTTATGCTGCTGCTGCTAAGTCGCTTCAGTCATGTCCAACTCTGTGCGACCCCAGAGACGGCAGCCCACCAGGCTCCCCCATCCCTGGGATTCTCCAGGCAAGAACACTGGAGTGGGTTGCCATTTCCTTCTCCAATGCATGAAAGTGAAAAGTGAAAGTGAAGTCGCTCAGTCGTGTCCAACTCTTAGAGACCCCATGGACTGCAGCCTACCAGGGTCCTCCATCCATGGGATTTTCGAGGCAAGAGTACTGGAGTGGGGTGCCATTGCCTTCTCCGAATATATACTTATACTTCAGTATTATTAAATGAACCAGTCATGATAACCTCTCTGGATGAGAAGCTGTTTTCAAATGGCTAAAGATAAATATAGAATGTTTAAATGGGAATTAACAGGCTGTCCTCCGTGTCCTGCAACATTTTAGGTTTTTGTTTACATTTGGTGTCACGGTAAACTTATGGTTCTTAGCTTTATTTGCTGTGTTATATCCAAACTACACATTTCTGTGGTTTACAACTGATTTATTGTTTATCATAGTGCCTGGCCCCAAAAGGTGCTCAATAAATATTTACTGAGTAGTGATAACATTTTTTAACTAGAGTGTTTGAGGGAAATGAAAAGACAGATGTGTATTTCCACATTTGATTTTCTCACCTACAATCATAATTCTATTTGGTGTTACCTAATATCACCCCCCAAATTCTAGGTGCAGAGCAAAACATGTTGAATGAGTTCTGTTTTAAAACTCGGATTGCGAAGATCAGACTATTATGCTGGGGAAGTTGCTAAGACCTAAAACTGACTGAGAAAACTTGGAATGTTACTAATGCAAAGTTATTACCAAGGGATCTGAAGTTACAAAACAATACTGTTGAAATCTAAGATACATTCATTAGTTGGTTTATTCTCTCACAATAACAATAATGAATTTCTACTGAAGCCTAAACTCTTTCACCCAAACTTTCCTACAATCAATTCCATATTACTACATATTAACTGATTTTGTGGTTCAATGCTTGACTGTGAATCTTAACTGATCATTATCCCTGAACTTTTCTTCATGTTTTAACAGCTAAACTGTGTTACTATATGTAAGTATTGAGGTTTAGATCCTGATACAGATATTTGAAACTCTTCTAAATCTCCTGAAGTTTTCCTCCCAGAGAGAATTTTGCACCTTTACTTTTATAAATCTATACTTTTCCTTTTTTGGAACAAATCATTAAACCCATGGTTTTAACAATAAAATTAAAATTTAGATCCTTAAATATCTCTCCTAGTGGACCTTCAATTATCTTCTCTGTATTTGATGTTAGAAATGTAGGTAGTCCAATATAAAGTTACTGAGCTAATTAATCTTGAAATGAAATGCATTAAAACAGTATCATTTTTCCATAAGAATATATAACCTATGCAAACTAAAAAAGAATCTAGGTGCAATGTATCAGAAAGCTAATCTGTTTAACTTTGCCTGAAGACATTGTTCAATAATTCTCGGGAAATAAAACGCTTTGAGCATAGATTAAAGTTCATTTTTATGTTTATGAAGTTGGTACTTCCAAACATATTTGATTTTGCCAATCAAATACATTTACTTGAAAAATAAAATTAAATCTGCTACGGTGAGTGTTTTTGGATGACATGGGTAATGAAATTGAAGCATGTTATGTTTTTATGTTCATTATTGTGATTAAATTTAGATTCTAACTAATGCCTAAGAGCATGAATTTAGGATTCAAAATGACCATGGAGAGTTGATTAAAAAATCTGCATCAATGAAATTCAGTAAGGAAGAGTAATTGAATACATACTGTATATACACAGCATATACTTGGGATTTCTATGTTAAACATAGTCAAATTGAATCTAAATTCAACAGGAAGTAAATTTTTATAAAACCAATGACTTCATTCTTCTGATGTTCTTTATTTAGGACCTAATTATAATTATTATCTCAACTGTGTTGATATCTGCTTGGAGGCCTCTAAGCTTCTGTGAGATACCAAGAATTTAAGAAATTATTATCTCAACTGTGTTGATATCTGCTTGGAGGCCTCTAAGCTTCTGTGAGATACCAAGAATTCCAATAAGAAATGAACATCTTGGAATTTAGTATTTTTCCTGTTATCGTTTAGCTATTGGACTTTTTGGCAACTGACAAATAACTTTTTAAAAGAATCTAATTCATGTTAGGTTAAGTGCTATAAATTTTAAGTATATGTTATCATTTAATTCTCACAACATTAATTAATAACCCTGTATTAAAGATAATAAAAGTGTTCAGATCACTTGGCTGACAAGTTGCAGAGCTGTACTATTTCTAAAATCAATGGTCTTTACCCTTGAACTAAAGATGAACTTCATAAGGAGGGGAAAGGTTTTACATCATTAGTCACATCTGTAGCAGGGAAATCTATTGTTAGTTACTGGGCAATTGCAAATGTACACAATATCTTGGGCAGTATTTCAGAAACTACCAGAAACTGGCTATTAGAATGGCACTTTTGTGTTGTTTTAGTGGATAAACAAACAAACACATAGAAATAGAAATATATATTGTTTAACCTGTAGAAAGCACTTGTACTAAACATTCTATAGTATACCTATATTCTTTCTTAAGGAGTGCTAGTTTTTTAAGGGTTAAAGAACATTATCAAAAATTTGAATATCATTAACTCTAAGAAGTATACTTCATAAGCAACATCATATATATCTACATTTCCTTACTCTCTTTTCCAGATCATTAAATTAAGTGACCATATCCAGGTCAATGTCTTTTCTTCTCTCCTTTTATCCTATCAGATTTGTTTCTACCAAAACAAAGCTTCTAATAAAAATTTAAATGCCAAGTGTAAGCTAGTTCTCTACAAGTCAAGATTTTTGGAAAGACTTAAAATGACAAGAAAAATAATCGATTTTTTTTTAAAGAAAAGAAGTACAACATTTCCAGAAACTCAAACTTTTTTCCCATCAGTGGGGGAAATAGCAAAGGCAGAAGTCCTGAATCCACCTTTAGAGATTTGGAAATAGTTGTTGTGGTTGTTTAGTCACTCAACTGTGTCCGACTCTTTGTGACCCCATGTACTGTAGCCCGGCAGGCTCCTCCGTCGATGGGATTTTCCAGGCAAGAATACTGGCTTGGGTTGCCATTTCCTTCTCCACTGAAATAGGTGGTCCTCCACAAACACATACTTTAGTAAGTTCCCCTACTGATCCTAATTCACACAAAAAAAAACTGTCTTAAAGTTAAATCTGGAAAGTGATTGTCACTTAAAGAGTAGCCTTTGCATACAGAGTAAACTATATTTAAGAGAGTGTAAATAGCTTAAAATTTACTTTTAATTTCTTTCCTTGATCTAAGATTACTTTAAATACTTTCTTTGATCTCCATTATTTCTCTGAACCCATTATAAAATCAATGTAAAGACTTCCTTTCTTTTTTTGTATTTGAATTCTATCTTCAGTTGTTTGATTCCTTTTAGTAGGTTGTATAATGATGACCCAAAGATGACATATCCTAATTCCTAGAATTTACAAATGTTTCCTTTTTTGGAAAAAAAGACCTCTGCAGATGTGCTTAAATTAGGATCTTGAAATGGGAAGATTATCCTGGATTATCCAAGTAGACCCTACATGTAATCACATGTGCAGATAAGCCTGGGAATGCTGGCAGCCCAGAAATTGGAAGAGACAAGGAATGGATGCTCCCCAATAGCTGCTGGAAGGAGGATGTCTTGCCATAACCTTGATGTCAGACTCCTGGCCTCCAAAATTATGAGAAAAGAAATTTTTGTTATTTTAAGCCACCAAGTTTTTGGTAATTTGTTAAACCAGACATAGGTAACTTATATAGTCCCCTATCAGGAAAGGAACTTAATCATTTTCATCTTGCAGTCCTATCACCTGGAACACTGTTGGCTTAGAATAGTGGTTCTAAATCTTGATTTCAGTTCAGAATAACACAAAAATCTTTAACAAATTACTAATGTTCAGACCAAATATCCCCACTAGAGAAATTCTGATTTACCTGCTTTGAGATGAGATCTGGGCATTAGTATTTATTTTTTTAACTCTCCACACTGTGCCTAACCAAAGTTGAGAAACACAGGCATCAAAAATGATTGAATGAATGGATAGTTATTTAGTAGGGTATAGTAGATGAGAGCAATGCTCTGAAATCAGACAGCCAGGGGTCCAGTCTCAGCTCCACAGTGTGCCAACTGTGAGATCTATACCAAGCTGTCCAATCATCAGTTTCTTCATTTTTAAATAATGAGACAATAAAATTCTCTTCATTTAGGGTTACTATGAAGCTCAAATAAAATAATGCAGAATTTAAAAAAAAATATAGTGCCTAATCCATTGCAAATTCTCAATAAATGTTAGATTTCAATTTAGAAAAAAAATTATTTCACAATCTTTAGTCAAGCAAAACTAAACTTTGAATTTGGGTTAATGAAGAAGACTAAGGATTTTACCCTAAATCAATACTTAATATTATGTAAAACAATCTTATACAACCCTTAGTTTGATTATTTCAATTTACTGAGCTTCTGAAATTCTTAAATATAAGTTTATTGCCAGTAACCCAGAGATTTGCCAAGCAACTTCTTTAAAATCCTACAATTGAATTCCTTCTATTGACTCACCCAATGTGTTCTCTCTTAATGTAATTACATTAGAATTCCCTTGTTTAAGTTAAAATTTGTACGCTTTGCATGGTAGAGAATGAAGAAACATTTTGTATATAGTGGAGCCATGCAAATCTTTCCAAAGTCTTTTACTTTTTTTTTTTTTTTTGCCCCTTTCCCAAATCCCCATCTGTTTTGCTGATATGCCAATATCTGGGGTCTGTTTTTCATAATATCATTTTGTTTGTGAGGATGTCTGTTTCTGAGAGTTCACGAGCTGGCTGACAATGAAAAAGTGACTACAATAAGGCCAGGAAATATCCTGAGAAATAAAGCAAAAGCCAGGAAAACCACTCACTCTGCTGGTCAGGACACGGAGGACTCAGGAGAACAGGCACAGTCCTTACTGGGGAGGATCTCCCTGGTGGCTAAAGAAACTTCCAAGGGGCTACCACTGTGTATTAGAATCACATCACAGCCACTGACATTCCCTCCAGAATGGTTTAAACAAAGTAACTGTGTGGGAAACAGTTCATTTTGCAAAGAAAGAAAGCAAATAAGAGAAATGGCAAATAACATTAAAAAAAAAAAAATCCTCTCTGCACCAAGAAAATGAAGATGGAAGGAGGGGAAAAGGAAAAAAAAAATAACTCCAATACTTCTGTTAAGTATTCATTAATTTTGATTCCATATTTAACTAAAGACAGTCTGAAGAATGCCTGGAATAAAAGTAAGTTTGTTTCCCTCTGATATTTTTTGCACAGCTGATAATTTTCATTCCCTCAACACTGATTGGATGAATATGTCAGAAAGAAGGATCTTTTTCTCCTTGGTTTTAAAAAAGGGTCATAAAAATTATAGGCAATTTATCTTTGTTAGAATTTTACATGAAACTTCCAGTGTTACACACGTGTCTCCACTTTGTTTAATGGTCTATGTCGTCGATGTTATAAACATAAGAATATCACTCTTAAAGCTTAATGCACATATGAAAACTGCTGATTAAAAACTTATTTTAACAAGAGTAAATCCCCACTTGATAGGATAATAAAGAGAAAATCTTTAATCTCATTTATTTTTCAGTTTTATGCTGGGTAGAAGGCATGGATGCTATACATTTATGTTAGCACTAGACTTAAAGACAAGTAAGGTCATCTGTGATATAAGACAATTTTCATACTGATAGAAAATAGGAGTTCTTTTCTCTTGGGTAAGACAATAGTGTGCTTTCTATACAGCAGGTGGTGCATAGAGGTTTGAAAAAGGCTCACAAAGTGGTCTGTTCAATTTCCTGTCATAGCACATCACTGGGAAAAATTTAGACTCTTATTTTTTTTTTAACCTCTATTTGATCAGTAAATACTTTAGAAAGAAGTGGGTTCACAGAGTGCCTCAGAAATGTGCAAAGACTCTGGAACTGTCCAACCCAGACTATACTCTGTGGCCCATCAGCTTGACAGCCATTGAGAATGGCTTCCACTTGGCGATAGGAAACCAGGAGGAAACATAAAGAATGTGATTTCTTTCCAGCTCTGTTTAATCACTTTCAAGAAGAATAGCTTATAACAACATGATATGTAAAAAGATGGGTGTGGGAGAAGAACCTTTCAAGGAAAATAGAAACTTTACTTTAGAAATATTTCATTCCCTAGTTGGTTCTACATCTATGCAAATACAGGCCCTCATAATTAGCTCTAAACTTTTAAACCTTTTGTGTAAAATTCCATTTTCAGCAGAGATGTCACCATGTGCTATATCCCTTTCCCCTCCCTCTGGCTTTAATTCAGGTGATAGACAGGAAAAGGAGAGTTCCAGAATCCCGCCTTTTCCCAGCTAGGCACAGCTTTTTCAGCTTGAGGTATAACAATTGTAGGAAATGGTGAATGATGGAAACTTTTTCCTAGAAGTGGAGTTTGAAGCCTAGACGAGCCACTCCTATTTGAGCCATAACTACTTACAGAGGCATGAATCGGAGGAAACCGGCCACATTGAGAAGGCCCGAACAGACAACCTTGACAGAGGACTAGATTGTCGCTTCCTGAAGGTGGTGGCCTAACACACTCCCAGGATGCACCTTCCTCTGACATTTCCTGAGCTTTGCCTCATTATTTATCTACTCCCAGGATTCATGAAAGGGATTGTGATCTGCATTTTTTTTTAAATACATATAAAAAGCAGCCACTAATAATAATTTTCTGAAGCAAGAGATCGTGGATGTACACAACTTTTCCTAGGGTTAGCATTTATTACATGAGGACAAGCTGCAGAGGAAACAGCTTAAATATGGCCTTGCATTTTAAAATGCACCCCCTCCTCCCAAAAAATGAGCTGCTGAGAGACTAAAAGAGAAAAGAGACTGACTATCTACAGTTTGACAATAAAGCATTCCCATTTCTCTTAAATGGAATTTTCAGTCACTGTTCAAATGAAAGCAAATTATTCATTATCAAGACTTCCATGTCCCTGAAAAGTAAAAGCAAATTGTGTCAGCTGTCCTTTTTAAGCTTTTGTCTTACAAATAAGATTATATATGAGAAGTGATTTGAATTCAAGATGACTTGAAAATTAAGTCATTTTTGTGGTTGTCATTATACTAGGCAAGGATTTAATTTACAGGATGAAAGTGGGGAGAGTTTAAATTGAATTTTGCTTTAATACCATGATAATAAATTACTCTTGTCATATTTTATAATTAAGAAATAAATTAATATATATATTTTGTAAGGTATCTTAAGATTAAGTGAGTTTTTCTTCAGAACATGTGTTGGGAAGTGGGAAGAGTATATGGATATTAATTAACAGAAAAAGGCTATTTATTATTCAAGCTTCAGTATTAATAATTAACAAAAGGTTAAGGAGGTAGCAGACTAAAGTAAGGAACTTTGAATTAAACAATGATGATGAGGATACAAGGCATTTCCTGAGGATTTATCTTTGATTAGGAGAACTTGTTGAAAGAACTTGGCCTTTAATTCTAGCCAGTACCTAATCCCCAGGAAGTATCCTTAACTTTACTGCTATTGTAAGATAACACTAGACACTTTCAGACAGAAAATGATTTGTCTTTTTTAAGCCTGGTGTAACTCAAATATATTCAGATCTCTTTCATCATTTCTCAGCATTACACAGCATTCCATGTGTAGGTTACATGTAATATTACTACATATAGTCTAAGATTTATAGTATAATAGTTAAGAGTAGTACTTTAGTCAAATAAAATACCTTTGAATCTTAGTCCCAAAAGCTCTCTATGTCTTCAAACGGGTTACTTAACTTCTCCAACTATTACATAAACTGTAGCATAGGTATAATATGGTCCTAATTAATTATGATTAAATTAAGTGAGAAATAATATTACACAGAGTGCTTAGTACAGACCAACATTACTGATGAATTTAGATGCAAAAAAAATTCAACAAAATTTAGCAGACTGAATTCAACAATTCATTAAAAGGCACAAACACCATGATCAAGTGGGATTTGTCCCAGGGATGCAAGAATGATTTAATATCTTAAAATCATTCCGTGTGATACACAACATTATCAAATTGAAGAATAAAAATCATATAATAATCTCAATGGGTGTAGAAAAAACTTTTGACCAAACTGGATATCCATTTACAATAAAATCTCTCAACAAAATATGTTTAGAGGGAACATACCCAAAATAATAAAGGCCATGTATGACAACCTACAGCAAAAATCATACTCAATGATGAAAAGCTGAAAGCATTTCCTCTAAGATCAGGAACAAGAAAAATGTGCCCACTCTCACCAATTTTATTCTACATAGTACAGGCAGTTCTAACTATAGCAATCAGACGAAAAAGGAAATAAAAGAAATACAAATGTCAAAGGCAGAAATAAAATTGTCACTGTTTGCATGATACTATGTCAATGCACTATATCAATTTTTATATATAAAAATTGTAAAAATGCCAGCAAACACTACTAGAATAAATGATTCAATAAAGTTGCAGGATACAAAATTAATACACTGAAAACTGTTATATTATTTATACAATAATAACAAACTAAAAGAGAAACTAGGAAAACATCCCATTTACAATTACATTAAAAAAAGAATAAAATACCTCAAAAAATATCTAACCAAGGGAATAAAAGACTAGTACTCTGAAAACTCTGAAGTCAGTAATGAAAGAAATTGAAAATGATGCATACAGATGTAAATATATACCATGCCCATGGATTGGAAGAATGAATATTGTTAAAATAACCATATAATCCATGGCAATCTAAAGATTTAATGCAATCCATATCAATTTTTTTCACAGAACTAGAAAAAATAATTCTAAATTTTGTATGGAAACATGAAAGCCCCCAAATAGCCAAAACAATGTTGGGAAAGAAGAATAAAGTTTGGAGGTATCACATGCTTTTTTTCAAGCTATACTATAAGGCTAGAGTAATCAGAACATTATGATATAGGTGCAAAGACACACAAAGCAATGGAACAGATTGGAGAGCCCAGATTAAACCCACTTACATGATCAAGTAATAGACAACAAAAAAGGCAGGAATGTACTGTGAGTAAAAGATAAATCTTCAATAAATGGTGCTGGGAAAACTGGACAGCTCCATGGCAGTGAATGAAACTCAACTACTTTCTCAAAACATATACAAGAATAAATTCAAAATGGATTAGAAATGTAAAAATAAGACCAGAAACCATAAAACTAGAAGAAAACATAGGCAGTACATTCTTTAACATCAATCTTAGCAACACAATTTTTTGGATATGTCTCTTCAGGCAAGAAAAACAAAAGCAAAAATAAACATATGGAACTATATCAAGCTAAAAAGCTTTGGCACAGCAAAGGAAACCATCAACGAAATGAAAAGGCAGCCTAATAAAACAGGAGATGTTTTTAAATAATATATCTGGTAAGGGGTTAATATCTTAAATATAAAAAGAGCTCAAGTAACCCAACATCAAAAAATGAGAAACAAAATAACAACCAATTAAGAAATGGGCAGAGGAGCAAATAGATATGTTTTCAAAGAAGACATAACAAATGGTGAACAGACACATGAAAATATGCTTAATATCACTAATCATCAGGAAAATGAAAATTAAAACCACAATGATATATCACCTCACCCCTGTCAGAATGGCCATCATCAAAAAGACAAGAAATAAGTGTTGGCAAGGATTTAGAGAAAAGGGAAGTCTTGTGCACTGTTAATAAAATTGTAATTTTGTGCAGCCACTGTGGAAAGCATTATGGAGGCTCATCAAAAAATTAAAAATAGAAATGCCATATGATCCAGCAATTTTACTTTTAAGTATTTATGCAAATAAAACAAAAACACTAATTCAAAAAGATGTATGTACCTCAATGCCCATTACAACCTTATTTATAATAGCCAAGATATGGAAACAATCTAAGTCTCCATTAATAAATAGTTAAGAAGGATGTGGTATATATACATACTTCTAAGTCACTTCAGCCGTGTCCAACTCAGTGTGACCCCATAGATGGCAGCCCATCAGGGATTCTCCAGGCAAGAACACTGGAGTGGGTTGCCATTTCCTTCTCCAATGCATGAAAGTCAAAAGTGAAAGGGGAGCCGCTCAGTCGTGTCCAACTCTTTGCAACCCCATGGACTGCAGCCTACCAGGCTCCTCCATCCATGGGATTTTCCAGGCAAGAGTACTGGAGTGGGGTGCCATCGCCTTTTCCAATATATACACACACAAATGGAATATTCCTTATTAAAAATGATGCCCAGTTTTTGACACCACACAAATTCTTATGTTTAAGTTTCCTTGTTTCTAATGTTCAATGTGTAGCTTTTCTGTGAATTGGTATGATTTATCTTCTATACAATTAAGGAAAGTGAAAGTCATATCCAACTAAACGCAGGTTTCCAAAGAACAGCGTGGAGAGACAAGAAGGTCTTCTTCAATGAACAGTGTATAAAAAAACTAGACGAAAACAACAGAAGGGGAAAGACTAGAGATCTCATCAGGAAAATTGGAGATATCAAGGGAACATTTTGCCCGAAGTTGGGCACAATAAAGGACGGAAATTGTAGAGACCTACTAGATGATGAAGAGATTAAGAAGAGATGGAAGAAGTACACAGAAGAACTGTATAGAAAAGATCTAAATGAACCGGATTACTGTGATTGTGTGGTGAGCCACCCAGAGCCACACATTGTGGAGAGTGAAGTCAAGTGGGCCTTAGGAAGCACTGCTGTTAATAAAGCTAGTGGATGTGACAGAATTCCAGTAGAACTATTCAAAACCCTAAAGGATGATGCCATCAAGGTGTTGCATTCAATATGTCAGCAAATCTAGAAGACCCAGCAGTGGCCACAAGACTCGAGAAGGTCAATCCTCATTCCAGTTCCCAAACAGGGTAGTACTAAAGAATGTGCTAACCTTCAGACTCATCTCCTGTACTAGTAAGGTCATGCTTAAAATCTTGCATGCTAGGCTTCAGCATTACATGAATCAAGCACTTTCAGATGTCCAAGCTGAGTTTAGAGAAGGAAGAGGAACGAGAGATCAAATTGCCAACATTTGCTGGATCATAGAGAAAGCTAGAGAACTCCAGAAAAAAATCCATTTCATTGACTATACTAAAGCCTTTGATTGTGTGGATCATAATAAACTGTGGAAAGCTCTTAAAGAGATAGTAATACCAGACCGTCTTACCTATCTCCTGAGAAACGACTATGCGGGTTAAGAAGCAACAGTTAGAACCCTGATTGGAACAACTGATTGATTGAAGGTTGAGAAAGGAGTATGACAGGGTTGTCTACTATCACCCTGCTGGTTTAATCTATATGCTGAACACATCATGAGAAATGCCAACTGGATGAGTTACAAGTTGGAATCAAGATAGGCAGGAGAAGCATCAACAATCTCAGTATGTGGATGATACAACTTAATGGTGCAAAGATAAGGGGAACTAAAAAGCCACGTGATGAGGGTGAAGGAGGAGAGTGAAAGAGTTGGTTTAAAACTAAGTATTAAAACTAAGATCGTGGCAACTGGCCCCATTACTGCATGGCAAGTAGAAAGGGAAAGGTGGAAGTAGTGACAGATTTCCTCTTTGGGGGCTCTAAAACTACTGCATATGGTGACTGCATCCATGAAATCAGAAGACATTTGGTTCTTGGCAGGAAAGCTACGACAAACCCAGACAGTGTGTTGAAAATCAGACATTACTTTGCCAATAAAGGTACATATAATCAAGGCTATGGTCTTCCCAGGGTTCACCTACAGTTATCAGAGTTGGACAATAAAGAAGGCAGAGTGCTGAAGAATTGATGTCTTCTAACTGTGGTGCTGGAGAAGACTCCCGAGAATCCCCTGGACAGGAAGGAGATCAAACCAGTTAATCTTAAAGGAAATCAACCCTAATTACTTATTGGAAGGACTGATACTGAAGCACCAGTATTTTGGTCATCTGATGAGAACAGCCGACTCATTGGAAAAGTCCCTGATGCTGGAAAAGATTGAGGGCAGAAGGAGAAGAGGGTATCAGAGTGTGAGATGGCCAGATGGCATCACCGATGCAATGGACGTGAACTTGGGCAAACTTTGGGAGATGTGAAGGACAGAGAGGCCTGGCATGCTGCAGTCCAGGGGTCATAGAGTTGAGCATGACTATGCAACTGAACAACAAAAGCAAGTAAGGAATAAGGAATTTAAGGGAGAGAACGGGCCTTGACTTACTCTATCAAGATGCAGCACCATATCCTCAAGGCTCTGACAAGATGAGATAGGTAAGAAATCTCAGGAGCTTAGTAGTGATTCAAGTGGAAGAGATGTCAGTCTCTTGCACAGTTTAAATGTGCTTTGAGGGGAAGATCTTTGAACTGAGGACTAAGGAATAACTTACATTCCCAGACATGAAAATACCCTGAAAGGCTGTCTTCCTCTCTTATCTCTAGATGGGGTGCTTGTGTGCTCAGTCATGTCCAACTGTTTGTGACTCCATGGACTGTAGCCCACCAGGCTCTTCTGTCCATGGGATTTCCCAGGTAAGAATACTGGAATGGATTGCCATTTCCTCCTCTGGGGGATCTTCCTCACCCAGGGATCAAACCTGCATCTCCTGCATTGGCAGGCAGATTCTTTACTGACACGGAATGTGTAGTCCATGGAGTTGCAAAGAGTTGACACGACTGAGCAACTTTCCCTCTTTTCTTACCACTGAGCCACCTGGGAAGCCCCATATCTAAATGGTAAATGCTGCCAAAGGTGGCCTCTCTCCTCCCCCAAGAGACTTGATAAGTCTTATGCTTAAAAGTGAGCCCTCTTTGACCTCAGTCACAGAGAAATGGGAAACATTGCTCTCAAATTGCCCTGGAGACCACCTGGGATTAAATCTTTACTTGAACACTTAATCCTGCAAATTCATTAAAGTCTCTGTGATTTGTTAAATAGGATTATTTCTTATCTGTAAAACTGAGATAATAATACCTACTAGATACAGTAAACAAAAAACAAGACTGGGAGCTGACTGTGGCTCAGATCATGAACTCCTTATTACCAAATTCAGACTTAAATTGAAGAAAGTAGGGAAAACCACTAAATCATTCAGGTATGACCTAAATCAAATCCATTATGATTATACAGTGGAAGTGAGAAATAGATTTAAGGGCCTAGATCTGATAGATAGAGTGCCTGATGAACTATGGAATGAGGTTCATGACATTGTACAGGAGACAGGGATCAAGATCATTCCCATGGAAAAGAAATGCAAAAAAGCAAAATGACTGTCTGGAAAGGCCTTACAAATAGCTGTGAACAGAAGAGAAGCAAAAACCAAAGGAGAAAAGGAAAGATATAAACATCTGAATGCAGAGTTTCAAAGAATAGCAAGAAGAGATAAGGAAGCCTTCCTCAGTGATCAATGCAAAGAAATAGAGGAAAACAACAGAATGGGAAAGACTAGAGATCTCTTCAAGAAAATTAGAGATACCAAGGGAACATTTCATGCAAAGATGGGCTTGATAAAGGACAGAAATGGTATGGACCTAACAGAAGCAGAAGATATTAGGAAGAGATGGCAAGAATACACAGAAGAACTGTACAAAAGAGATCTTCATGACCCAGATAATTACAATGGTGTGATCACTGACCTAGAGCCAGACATCCTGGAATGTGAAGTCAAGTGGGCCTTAGAAAGCATCATTACGAACAAAGCTAGTGGAGGTGATGGAATTCCAGTTGAGCTATTTCAAATCCTGAAAGATGATGCCGTGAAAGTGCTGCACTCAATATGCTAGCAAATTTGGAAAACTCAGCAGTGGCCACAGGACTGGAAAAATTCAGTTTTCATTCCAATCCCAAAGAAAGGCAATGCCAAAGAATGCTCAAACTACCGCACAATTGCACTCATCTCACATGCTAGTAAAGTAATGCTCAAAATTTTCCAAGCCAGGCTTCAGCAATAAGTGAACCGTCAACTTCCTGATGTTCAAGCTGGTTTTAGAAAAGGCAGAGGAACCAGAGATCAAATTGCCAACATCTGCTGGATCATGGGAAAAGCAAGAGAGTTCCAGAAAAACATCTATTTCTGCTTTATTGACTATGCCAAAGCCTTTGACTGTGTGGATCACAATCAACTGTGGAAAATTCTGAAAGAGATGGGAATGCCAGACCACCTGACCTGCCTCTTGAGAAATCTGTATGCAGGTCAGGAAGCAACAGTTAGAAATGGACATGGGACAACAGACTGGTTTCAAATAGGAAAAGGAGTACGTCAAGGCTGTATATTATCACCCTGATTATTTAACTTATATTCAGAGTAAGTACATCACGAGAAACACTAGACTGGAAGAAACACAAGCTGGAATCAAGATTGCCGGGAGAAATATCAATAACCTCAGATATGTAGATGATACCACCCTTATGGCAGAAAGTGAGGAGGAACTAAAAAGCTTCTTGATGAAAGTGAAAGAGGAGAGTGAAAAAGTTGGCTTAGAACTCAACATTCAGAAAACGAAGATCATGGCATCTAGTCCCATCACTTCATGGGAAATAGTTGGGGAAACAGTGGAAAGAGTGTCAGACTTTATTTTTTGGGCTCCAAAATCACTGCAGATAGTGACTGCAGCCATGAAATTAAAAGATGCTTACTCCATAGAAGGATAGTTATGACCAACCTAGATAGCATATTCAAAAGCAGAGACATTACTTTGCCAACAAAGGTCCGTCTAGTCAAGGCTATGGTTTTTCCTGCGGTTATGCATGGATGTGAGAGTTGGACTGTGAAGAAGGCTGAGCGCCGAAGAATTGATGCTTTTGAACTGTGGGTGCTAAAGCTGAAACTCCAGTACTTTGGCCACCTCATGCGAAGAGCTGACTCATTGGAAAAGACTCGGATGCTGGGAGGGATTGGGGGCAAGAGGAGAAGGGGACGACAGAGGATGAGATGGCTGGATGGCATCACTGACTCGATGGATGTGAGTCTGAGTGAACTTCGGGAGTTGGTGATGGACAGGGAGGCCTGGCGTGCTGCGATTCATGGGATCGCAAATAGTCGGACACAACTGAGTGACTGAACTGACTGAACTGAGTTATATGTACCTACTATACAGTATTGTTGTGAGAATTAACTATGTAAAAAAAATGTGCATGTTTCACCTTTTGTTCATCCAGATACATTTCCACTTTTGTCTGCCCAGCTCTGTGCCCTGGGAGGATCACTTCTACAGACTGTAGCAATATCAGATGGGAGAAATATCAATAACCTCAGATATGCAGATGATACCAGCCTTATGGCAGAAAGTGAAGAGGAACTAAAGAGCCTACAGAAGGTGAAAGAGGAGAGTGAAAATGCTGCTTAAAACTCAACGTTCATGACATTCCAATACAATATTGTAAAGTAATTAGCTTCCAATTAAAATAAATAAATTTAAATTTAAAAAAAGCCTCAACATTCAAAAAGCAAAAATCATGGCATCTGGTCCCATCACTTCATGGCAAACAGATGGGAAAACAATGGAAACAGAGGTCAGGATATTGCTTTCTACTTTGCTTCCCCTGAGTTTTGGGTTTTGAAATCATAGTCAGACAGAAAAAGATTTCTCCACTTCTAAAGCTCCTTTCCAGAAACCTCTCTTCCAGAGACCAGCTCCCACCTAGCTCTACTACCATGGTTCCCTCCCCTTTCTCCTTCACACCTAGGGGAAGCATAGCCTCCTACTGTTGCTAACTCCTGGTTCCAGTGATATCCAACATCCAGGTATTAGTCATATCATCTTCCTATACCACACAAGCCTGTCATCGAATATTCTTATTTTTCAATTATATTTTTACAAAATGCATTTTTCAATTATAGAGAAACCTTTGCTGAACCATTTTTATTTAATTCAACAAATCAAATTTGATTCAATCATTCATCAGGTCATTTCATCATGTATTGATATACATACTGCTTAAGTTTCTTCAGTCATGTCTGACTCTTTGTGACTATATGGACTGTAGCCCACCAGACTCCTCTGTCCATGGGATTCTCCAGGAAAGAATACTGGACTGAGTTGACCTGCCCTACATCCAGGGGATCTTTCTGACTCAGGGATCAAACCCACATCTCTTAGGCCTCCTGCATTGTTAAGCAGGTTTTTCACTACTAGAGCCACCTGGGAAGCCCATTGATATACACATTCACATTCATATCCATATACGTGCATAAACATATGCATACAGTTTGGCCACAACACTTAGGACAAAATATTCCTCTCCACAAAGTCATCATATTATTCTTCTTGTTAGACAAGTCACATCAGACATATTTAGACTTTACAATGACTTTTTTGAAATTTAAAATAAAATCCAATTCTTTATAATGCCTAACACATTATTTGACTCCAACTACTCCTCTTTACCAAAATTCCTTTTTGTTCACCATGTTCTATCAATACTGGACTTATTTCTTGGTTCAAGTTCACTCATATAACTTTTGACACTTTCTCTTGTCTCTGAAAGGAAAACTCTTACCCAGGTCTTTGTATGCGTCCTTCTCATATTCATTCCTAGAGTCATTATCTGGTTACTGGCAAAATCAGCACATAAACTCAAGTCCTCTGATTTTCTTACTGAAGTTTTTTATACTGTTAGCAGTTTATACTTTCAAATTAAAGTAATACAAGATAAATAAAAAGAGTCAATATAACTGTGGAGATTGTAAAAAATGGCACTTAATACTACAGAACTTTGTAAAGTGCTCTTAAAAAAAATGACCTGATACCTACCAGTGTATGTTAAATAAACCTTTGATTTAACCTATTTTAAATAAAATACTTTGAATTTGGGAAGTTAACAACAGTTAGCACAATTATATCTCAGGTATTGTTCAACATGGCTAACAGGAATCTCTATTATTGTTTTTTATTCCTTAATAAATGGTCCATGTATCTATTATTATCAAATCTGTGACATTACCTATAAACATCTTATGAAATCCATTTATGTGACTATTTATTTTTATATTCTGTTATAACCACCAAAATAAATCTACTTGAAAACTAAAAGGAATGGTTCCATGATTTAGAAAGCATATCTCTCAAATTTTCAAATACTCTTCATTCTAAATTACAGTTAATAATGATGAGTTGACACATTCCCAATTTCTTTAGGGGCTTCCCACATGGCTCAGTGGTAAAGAACCTACCTGTCAATGCAAGGAGATGCAGGAGACATTGTTTCAACCCTTGGGTTGGGAAGATCCCCTGGAAGAGGAAATGGCAACCCTTTGCAGTATTCTTGCCTGGAGAATCCCATGGACAGAGGAGCCTGGTGGGCTACAGTCCATTGGGTCACAAAGTCAGACGCAACTGAGTGACAGAACACAAAATATCTTTAAGTTTTTATTTAGTCTTTACTAGTAAACTCAAAATAATAGTTTTTCTCCCAATTCAATAGGTGTTCTTTTTACTTCGAATTCCAGGACAAACTAATTGACAATATAGTTAACAATAACTTATATGCAGATACATCATGGGAAACCCTGGCTGGAGGAAGCACAAGCTAGAATTAAGATTGCCGGGAGAAATATCAATAACCTCAGATATGCAGATGATACCACCCTTATGGCAGAGAGCAAATAATTAAAGAGCCTCTTGATGAAAGTGAAAGAGGAGAGTGAAAAAGTTGGCTTAGAACTCAACATTCAGAAAACTAAGATCATGGCATCGGATCCCATCACTTCATGGCAAATAGATGGGGAAACAATGGAAACAGTGACAGACTTTAGTTTTGGGGGCTCCAAAATCACTGCAGATGGTGACTGCAACCATGAAATTAAAAGACGCTTACTCCTTGGAAGAAAAGCTATGCCAACCTAGACAGCTTATTAAAAAGCAGAGACATTACTTTGCCAACAAATGTCCATCTAGTCAAAGCTATGGTTTTTCCAGTAGTCATGTATGGATGTGAGAGTTGGACTATAAAGAAAGCTGAGCACTGAAGAATTGATGCTTTTGAACTGTGGTGTTGGAGAAGACTCTTGGGAGTCCCTTGGACAGCAAGAAGATCCAACCAGTCCATCCTAAAGGAAATCAGTCCTGAATATCCATTGGAAGGATTGATGCTGAAGCTTGAAACTCCAATACTTTGGCCACCTGATACAAAGAACTGACTCATTTGAAAAGATCCTGATGCTGGGAAAGACTGAAGATGGGAGGAGAAGGTGACGACAGAGGATGAGATGGTTGGATGGCGTCACCAACTCAATGGACATGAGTCTGAGTAAAGTCCAGGAGTTGGTGATAGACAGGGAGGCCTGGCATGCTGCAGTCCATGGGGTCACGAAGAGTTGGACACAACTGAGTGACTGAACTGAACTGAATTGGCAATATAAGTATAAGCACTTTGGGACTTCTTGTGTGGTTTTTTAAAGGTAATGCTTTTCTTTACAAAATAAGTCTCATGGGAATGAATATCTGTGACTTTAATGAAAGATCCTAATATGGCCATTGATATAAAACGAGTTCCCATAACTGGACACAAACCCCTTAAAATAGCATTTATTATCAGACATGTTTTGTTACTCCTGTGTTACTAGAACATTTTGATCTAAATCATATTTAAACTTCATGTGAAGATGATGCATGTTTATGGAAAGAAGGTAGTTCAGTTTACTGCTTAACTTGATCTTAGCAATGGTAACTATAAAATACAATGCCACAAAATATTTACCAGTTATATTAAAACGATAATATGCAGAAGACAATGTTATCTTATTGACGTGAGGACTTATTTTAAGAAAGCCAATAATGTGTGTGTGTGTTTTGGTGTTTCTCTTTAGGATATACCTTACATATAATGAGGCAGATTATTACAATAAATATTTGCCATTTGATAATTCAGACTAGAAAATCATATGTGTATATCTCAATCTGTAACTATAAAACATTTGCAAAATTATATATGCTACGTAACTAGAATATATATACACCATATTCATAACATACCTATGCAAAGATAAAACAAAGAGATTTAGGGAGATGTTTCTAATTAACACAATGCCAACTTTTAAATACATTTTAAACACCCAAATTCACTGTGGGAATTTTCAGGAAGAATTACATGCTCCGTGCTATTTTCAGAATATGAAGTTTAAGCTAGTACATCTGTTAAATACTGAAATAGCCAAAAGGAATCCCCAAAGACACAGTCTGCTTTTTCAGGCTGCAACTTTTCCTTTTAGCCAAAGGTTTATAATCAGCGAAGATTTACCCAGTCCAGGTGTGGCCTTGAATACTGAAACACAGCTGCAAAGTTGATCTAATTTTTTTCTCTTTCCTTTCACTCTCTAAGTAATGTGGCAAATATTGCCTTTTTCTCTCTGGAGAGGAATTCATGGATTTATGTTTTGAAAGTTTTTTTTTTTTTCATTCTGTTGCCTAGCAAACATAGTGTTGTAGTTAGATAGAAAATGTATGCAAGTAAACTGAGAACACTTGATGTATTTATGATATGACCAAACCTCAATATGCAATAAAGAAAATGCATTGTATATAATATAGATTTTTTTATGAATAGATATTTTACAATACTTTAGGAATGACTGTGACAGTTAATGTAGAATTCTGAATTATGCATGGGAAAATGTTTAGTATTTTTTTAAATGCTAAAAGTCACAGTGTTTGAAAAACATGTATTTTGGACTGTTCATGAGCTAATGGTGAGCTCATTTAATGGAATAATGATGTCTTAATTGTGTTCTTTTTTAATACCCCCAAATTCTGGCTTTATAAATAAAAGAGGAAGCATAAGCTTCAAGCACGTCTTTATCAACAAACATATATTCAACAAACATGTATTATCTAGCTGCCAGGTCCCAGGTTATATGTTATGTGTTTGAAATGCTGAGACAAATACTCCCAATGAGGTCATTGGGAACTTTTCCTGGGAGAAACAGGTATGTATTAAATAAAATCCAGTGATGAGATATAAACAAAGTTTTTTAAGAACCTAAAGACAGTACCCAAGGTGCCTTTGAAGGGTCTTCCATGGTACTTTTTAAAATGATCAGCTCTTGGTCTAGACTTAAAACCTACTGAATCATAATCTTGAAGGTGCACCAAGAACTTGCAGGGAGTTTTGCAAGCACCCCAAGGTGATTTTTAATATACAGATAATCAAGGTTCACTGGAGGGTAATCAATGTTCTCTGAAGATGTTGGAGAAGGCTTCTTCAAGGAGTTGACTATTGAACTCAGAAACAGTACACAAAAACCCTGCTTCTGCTTTTCTCTGTCAGAGTGCTACAGGTTGAAGAACGAATTTCACTCATTATACATTTAATATCTATTTAATAATCATTTGCTGAGCATCTCATCTATGCCAGGTGCATTATATATGCAGTGACAAGGGTCTTAGTAATACTGAGCCTCAAAATTAGGAAGATGAAAGCAGGCCCTCTGACCACCTGGCAGAAAAAGTGCAAGCGCATTCTTTCTATAAGCCAGAGTCCAAGAAGAAGATGAGAACAGGGAGCAGAACCATCCATGCCCATGTTTTTCTCCAAAACTTACCAATCTAAGAGTTGTTCCACTTCTCCTGAGAAGACTAGTCAGGGGAGCACAGAAAAGTCATACTTACAGAGATCCTTCTACCTGGAAAGAGTCAACATGTGTAAGAAGTATTTACCTTCTCCCTCAGTGGTGACATTTGAATCAGGTCTTGAATAAAGAGTAATCATTTTCCAGATCATGGGAGGTCATGGTGGGAGACAAGAGAAATTAAGCACGAAATGATAAACATATTAAAATCTAAGTCTACTTAACACAAGAGCTCATGTTAAGAATCAACAGAGCCTTCAGAGGATTTTAAGTCAGTGTGTAGAAAATTCAGCTTTGTCCATTTAAGAATATGGCCGTGGGATGAGTGTATGTCTGATCTAGGATAAAAAGGACTGGCATCAGGGTGACTGGTTGGAAGGACATTAATAATTTAAGATGGAAATTATAAATGCCTGAATGATTACTCACCTAGAGCCAGACATCCTGGAATATGAAGTCAAGTGGGCCTTACGAAGCATCACTATGAACAAAGCTAGTGGAGGTGATGGAATTCCAGTTGAGCTATTTCAAATCCTGAAAGATGATGCCGTGAAAGTCCTGCACTCAATATGCCAACAAATTTGGAAAACTCAGCAGTGGCCACAGGACTGGAAAAGGTCAGTTTTCATTCCAATCCCAAAGAAGAGCAATGCTAAAGGATGCTCAAACTACCGCACAATTGCACTCATCTCACATGCTAGTAAAGTAATGCTCAAAATTCTCCAAGGCAGGCTTCAGCAATATGTGAACCATGAACTTCCAGATGTTCAACCTAGTTTTAGAAAAGGCAGAGGAATCAGACATCAAATTGCCAACATCTGCTGGGTCATTGAAAAAGCAAGAGAGTTCCAGAAAAACATCTATTTCTGCTTTATTGACTATGATGAAGCCTTTGATTATGTGGATCACAATAAACTATGGAATATTCTGAAAGAGAGTGAATACCATTCCACCTGACTGCCTCTTGAGAAATCTGAATTCAGGTCAGGAAGCAACAGTTAGAAAGGGACATGGAATAACAGACTGATTCCAAATAGGAAAAGGAATATGTCAAGGCTGTATATTCTCACCCTGATTATTTAACTTATATGCAGAGTACATCATGAGATATGCTGGGCTGGATGAAGCTCAAGCTGGAATAAAGATTGCCGGGAGAAATATCAATAACCTCAGATATGCAGATGACACCACCCTTATGGCAGAAAATGAAGAGGAACTAAAGAGTCTCTTGATGAAAATGAAAGGGGAGAGTGAAATGTTGGCTTTTTCAACATTCAGAAAACTGAGGTCATTGCATCCAGTCCCATCACTTCGTGGGAAATAGATGGGGAAACAGTGGAAACAGTGGATTGACTTTATTTTCTTGGGCTCCAAAATCACTGCAGATGGTGACTGCAGCCATGAAACTAAAAGATGCTTACTCCTTGGAAGGAAAGTTATGACCAACCTAGACAGCATATTCAAAAGCAGAGACACTTTGCCAACAAAGGTGTGTCTAATCAAGGCTATGGTTTTTCTAGTAGTCATGTATGGATGTGAGAGTTGGACTACAAAGAAAGCTGAGCACCAAAGAATTGATGCTTTTGAATTGTGGTGTTGGAGTAGACTCTTGAGAGTCCCTTGGACTGCAAGGAGACAACCAGTCCATCCTAAGGAGATCAGTCCTGAGTGTTTACTGAAAGGACTGATGTTGAAGCTGAAACTCCAATACTTTGGCCACCTGATGTGAAGAGCTGACTCATTTGAAAAGATCCTGATGCTGGGAAAGATTGAAGGCAGGAGGAGGAGGAGATGACAGAGAATGAGATGGCTGGATGGCATCACCAACTCAGTGGACATGAGTTTGGGGAAAGTCTGGGAGTTGGTGATGGACATGGAGGCCTGGCACTCTGCAGTTCAAGGGGTCGCAAAGAGTTGGACAGGACTGAGCGACTGAACTGAACTGAATGAAGGCCATAGCAAAGGAAATAGAAAGCAGAGGATATATATTGTAAATAGATGTACAAAATGGATGGGAATTGGTGACTAATCGTGTGTGTGTAGGGAAGGTGAAAGATAATAGGATTGACATTGAGTGTGGCATTCTAGTTTGACAGATCTACACTCAGATGGTCCTAAAATGAGCCCATTATATGTGGTTCATTAGCTGTGGAATTTGATTTTCAAGTTTAGAATTAAATTAACTTTACATTTGAAAGAAAGATTTGCCTCAGAACTAAAAAATAATAAATTGCTTTGAGTCTGCAGTGACTCATGGGAACTACTCCCAGAAATTTGTAAGACGAGGTTGACAACATCAGAGCAAACAAAGAGGTTGTGTGTCTTACTTTTAAGCTCATTGGGTCAAAATAAAGAAGAGGAATCAAGCTTAATATAGAATATAATAGTTTTCCTAAAAAGGCAAAATTCACCAATTAAAAGCAAAATATAATTAAGACTAATGGAAAAAAAATAATGATCTTTTTATTTTATATATTTGAGACTATTCTAGCTGTTGAAGGTGTCTTGCTTTGAGTTCTTTTCTTCTATTTAAAATGTAAGCATCTCTACTACTTACCTGAAAGACTGTCATCTAAGGAAAATTGAAGGCAAACTGAAATGCACAGGTAAGAGAGCATTGAAGATATTGTGAAGAAAATTAAAATCAGCATATTGAGGGCTCCCCAGGTAGCTCATAGTAAAGAATCCACCTGCCAATACAGGAGATTCAGAAGTCACGGGTTCAGTCCCTGGGTGGGGATGATCCCTTGGAGGAGGAAATGGCAACCCACTCCAGTATCCTCGCCTGGAAAATCCGATGTAGAGAGGAGCCCGATGGGCTACATGTAGTACATGGGGTTGCAAAGAGTTGGACATGACTGAGAGACTGAACACCCAACAACTTTGCCAAGAATTTATAATTCCACTTTTGTGAGTAAAATACAAATGAAAAAAAATCAATCCCAGAAAGGCGAGAAATGTTTTTTCCAATGAAAATAGAGAACATGTGTTTTTTAGTTAAATATTAATATGAAAAAAAATTCTTGCCTTCTTTTGTAAGTAGAATGATTGACTAGAAAGAAAAAGTCCATGAAATAGAGGTATTGTGTATGTCTAATAATTTTAATAAAGCTAAAATTTAAAGGTCTGAGAACTCTGATTATTACATTGAGGAGTTAGTCCATTGTAAACATTTGTCTGGATTTTCAGTCTCCTTCCTGATTTTATTGTAAGCAAATTCCAATTTTACTGAGGCAGTTGAAATTCATTTGT
Source organism: Bos javanicus (assembly GCF_032452875.1). NCBI lineage: Eukaryota > Metazoa > Chordata > Mammalia > Artiodactyla > Bovidae > Bos > Bos javanicus. Next base: position 9,359,689 of record NC_083869.1, read on the forward strand.
TGGAATACAGAGTACGTTAACTGATGTGAGACCCTCTGATTCTCTTTCATCTGTTTAGCTAAAATATCTGTACTACTCATGAGTCTTTAATATTGTAAACTGATCCATCCATGAAGAAATGAATTCTAATAAACTCACTGATATCAGAGGTGAACCTAGATGATATCACTGGGTATACTAAAAAACATCTCAGTTCTCTAAATGACACATTTTTCTGAATAATGTGTGGACTCAAGAACATTTTCACAGTACTAATTTTTCTTCTAGGAGAATATTTCAAAGAAAAAGAACAAGATAGGTTCATAACAGGTAGACAAGGCCTTATCTACTAGAAAAGTGAAATAGCTTGTAACTGGGCATATATGCACTGCTTTTATCCATCTGAATTTCTTAAAGCTAGTATCATTTATTTATTCATGGAAGAATTATTTTATGAGCAAAAAGTAAGCATCAGATGTCTCACAGGAAAAGGGATTAAAAATGTGCTCCACACTTAGCATTGGAGAAGACAGCTTAAAATCACTTGAAAATTATCAAATGAAGGATTATACAGAAAGCTACAATTTCACAGAGTGGCACTCACTTGAGCTGAATATTTAAAGATGAGCTAGGGGATGACAGAGAGACTAACATTTATAAAGTTTACAGAGGAAAGTAAGTTTAGGAAACTAGAACTATGCAGAAATTACAAAAGCACAGGGAAATATGGGAGGAGGCAGAAGCAAAGTTAAAGAGTGGAGAAAGGTACATAAAAAGATGTTTGGCATCACTAATTACAAGAAAATGCAAATCAAAAGCACAATGACATATTACCTCGCATTAGTTATTTTACTGGCTATTATAAAAAATAATAATAATAATGAGTGCTGGTGAGGACTTGGAGAAAAGGGAACACTCATACACTGTTGGTAGGAATATGAATTGGTGCAGCCACTATGGAAAATAGTATGAAGTTCTTTAAAAAATTAAAAACAGAACTACCATATGATCCAGCAATTCCATTTCTTAGTATATACCCAGAGGAAATGAAAACAGAATATTGATGAGATATATGCATTCTCATGTTTATTGCAGCATTACTTTTAATAGCCAGGATATGAAAATAAACTGTCTGTCAACACATGAATGGATAAAGATGTCTCTCTCACTCACACACACACACACACACACAGAGGAATATTATTTAGCCATGAGAAGGAAAGAAATCCTATCATTTGTGACAACATGGATGGACTTGAGGACGTTAGGCTGAGTGAGATGTCAAACAGAAAAAGACAAAGACTGTGTGATGTCATTTATACATAGTACCTAAAAAAAATGAAACTCATAAAAAGAGCATAAAATGATGGTTACTCATTTTAGCTGGTGGGTGGAGGGACAGATATGCTGTTCAAGGGTACAAATAAAGCAAACAAATTTACAACATGTAGTAAATAAGCCCTAGATATCTAATGTACAGTAGAGTGAATCTATAGACAACAAGATTATATTACAATCAAGTTTACTGAGACTAAGTCTTAATTATTCCTAACAAAAAAGTAATGATAATCATGTTATGTGATAGAAGTGTTAACACTATATTGGCAATGATATTGCAATATACAGTGTCCAAAAACCAAGTTGGACATTGGCCAAGTACAAAGTTAAGGAATTCTTAACTAAGAATTAGATTTACTAAGTTAAGGAATTCGTATTTTATAATATAAAATACAAATAAAAATGACAAAAAGAAAAATTATTTTCACAAAATAAAATTCACTAAAAAGTTTAGATGCATTTTTCAGTTACCTTAAATAGAGTCATTTTCAACACCCATCTGAAACCAAAAGCAAGCAATAAAAAGAAATGGCATTAGAAAATGTGTCACTAGAGAAGCTGAGGGTCATCAAAATGCACATGTAAATAGCTTTTCTTTATACTATGTGTAAGGAAAACTATGTTCCTTTTTATTAAAAGATAGTGCCATCGAGAGTTAAAATGACCAGATTTCAGAGACTGAGGCAGAGATTGAGTATGCTGCAAAGTTCTTAATGGAAAAATATAAGAACACTGGTGAAAGAAATCAAAGAGGACACTAACAGATGGAGAAATATACCATGTTCATGGATTGGAAGAATCAATAGAGTGAAAATGAGTATACTACCCAAAGCAACCTATAGATTCAATGCAATCCCTATCAAGCTACCAACAGTATTTTTCACAGAGCTAGAACAAATAATTTCACAATTTGTATGGAAATACAAAAAATTTCGAATAGCCAAAGCAATCTTGAGAAAGAAGAATGAAACTGGAGGAGTCAACCTGTCTGACTTCGGGCTCTACTACAAAGCCACAGTCATCAAGACAGTACGGTACTGGCACAGAGACAGAAATATAGATCAATGGAACAAAATAGAAAGCCCAGAGATAAACCCACACACCTATGGACACCTTATCTTTGACAAAGGAGGCAAGAATATACAGTGGATTAAAGACAATCTCTTTAACAAGTGGTGCTGAGAAAACTGGTCAACCATTTGTAAAAGAATGAAACTAGAACACTTTCTAACACCATACACAAAAATAAACTCAAAATGGATTAAAGATCTAAACATAATACCAGAAACTATAAAACTCTTAGAGGAGAACATAGGCAAAACACTCTCCGACATACATCACAGAAGGATCCTCTATGACCCACCTCCAAGAATATTGGAAATAAAAGCAAAAATAAACAAATGGGGCCTAATTAAAGGAGGGTTCGGGATGGGGAACACATATATACCTGTGGCGGATTCATTTTGATATTTGGCAAAACTAATACAATTATGTAAAGTTTAAAAATAAAATAAAATTAGAAAAAAAAAAGCTTCTGCAGAACAAAAGAAACTATAAGCAAGGTGAAAAGACAGTCTTCAAAATGGGAGAAAATGATAGCAAATGAAGCAACTGACAAACAACTGATCTCAAAAATATACAAGCAACTCTTGTAGCTGAATTCCAGAAAAATAAACGAACCAATCAAAAAATGGGCCAAGAATTAAACAGACATTTCTCCAAAGAAAACATACAAATGGCTAACAAACACATGAAAATATGCTCAACATCACTTATTATCAGAGAAATGCAAATCGAAATCACAATGATGTACCATTTCACGCCAGTCAGAATGGCTGCGATCCAAAAGTCTACAAGCAATAAATGCTGCAGAGGATGTGGAGAAAAGGGAACCCTCTTACACTGTTGGTGGGAATGCAAACTAGTACAGCCATATGGAGAACAGTGTGGAGATTCCTTTAAAAAACTGGAAATAGAACTGCCATCAGATCAGATCAGATCAGTCGCTCAGTCGTGTCCGACTCTTTGCAACCCCATGAATCGAAGCACACCAGGCCTTCCTGTCCATCACCAACTCCCGAAGTTCACTCAGACTCACGTCCATCGAGTCAGTGATGCCATCCAGCCATCTCATCCTCTGTCGTCCCCTTCTCCTCCTGCCCCCAATCCCTCCCAGCATCAGAGTCTTTTCCAATGAGTCAACCCTTCGCATGAGGTGGCCAAAGAACTGGAGTTTCAGCTTCAGTATCATTCCTTCCAAAGAAATCGCAGGGCTGATCTCCTTCAGAATGGACTGGTTGGATCTCCTTGCAGTCCAAGGGACTCTCAAGAGTCTTCTCCAACACCACAGTTCAAAACCATCAATTCTTCGGCGCTCAACTTTCTTCACAGTCCAACTCTCACATCCATACATGACCACAGGAAAAACCATGGCCTTGACTAGACGAACCTTTGTTGGCAAAGTAATGTCTCTGCTTTTGAATATGCTATCTAGGTTGGTCATAACTTTCTTTCCAGGGAGTAAGGGAATGGCAAACCACTTCAGTATTCTTGCCTTGAGAACCCCATGAACAGTATGAAAAGGCAAAATGATAGGATACTGAAAGAGAAACTCCCCAGGTCAGTAGGTGCCCAATATGCTACTGAAGATCAGTGGAGAAATAACTCCAGAAAGAATGAAGGGATGGAGCCAAAGCAAAAAGAATACAAAACTGTGGATGTGACTGGTGATAGAAGCAAGGTCCGATGCTGTAAAGAGCAGTATTACATAGGAACCTGGAATGTCAGGTCCATGAATCAAGGCAAATTGGAAGTGGTCAAACAAGAGATGGCAAGAGTGAACATCGACATTCTAGGAATCAGTGAACTGAAATGGACTGGAATGGGTGAATTTAACTCAGATGACTATTATATCTACTACTGCAGGCAGGAATCCCTCAGAAGAAATGGAGTAGCCATCATGGTCAACAAAAGAGTCTGAAATGCAGTACTTGGATGAAATCTCTAAAATGACAGAATGATCTCTGTTCGTTTCCAAGGCAAACCATTCAATATCACAGTAATCCAAGTCTATGCCCCAACCAGTAATGCTGAAGAAGCTGAAGTTGAACGGTTCTATGAAGACCTCCAAGACCTTTTAGAACTAACACCCAAAAAAGATGTCTTTTTCATTATAGGGGACTGGAATGCAGAAGTAGGAAGTCAAGAAACATCTGGAGTAACAGGCAAATTTGGCCTTGGAATACGGAATGAGGCAGGGCAAAGACTAATAGAGTTTTGCCAAGAAAATGCACTGGTCATAGCAAACACCCTCTTCCAACAACACAAGAGAAGACTCTATACATGGACATCACCAGATGGTCAACACCAAAATCAGATTGATTGTATTCTTTGCAGCCAAAGATGGAGAAGCTCTATACAGTCAGCAAAAACAAGACCAGGAGCTGACTGTGGCTCAGACCATGAACTCCTTATTGCCAAATTCAGACTTAAATTGAAGAAAGTAGGGAAAACCACTAGACCATTCAGGTATGACCTAAATCAAATCCCTTATGATTATACAGTGGAAGTGAGAAATAGATTTAAGGGCCTAGATCTGATAGATAGAGTGCCTGATGAACTATGGAATGAGGTTCTTGACATTGTACAGGAGACAGGGATCAAGACCATCCCCATGGAAAAGAAATGCAAAAAAAGCAAAATGGCTGTCTGGGGAGGCCTTACAAATAGCTGTGAAAAGAAGAGAAGCAAAGGAGAAAAGGAAAGATATAAACATCTGAATGCAGAGTTTCAAAGAATAGCAAGAAGAGATAAGAAAGCCTTCTTCAGCGATCAATGCAAAGAAATAGAGGAAAGCAACAGAATGGGAAAGACTAGGGATCTCTTCCAGAAAATCAGAGATACCAAAGGAACATGTCATGCAAAGATGGGCTTGATAAAGGACAGAAATGGTATGGACCTAACAGAAGCAGAGATATTAAGAAGAGGTGGCAAGAATACACAGAAGAACTATACAAAAAAGATCTTCATGACCAAGATAATCACGATGGTGTGATCACTGACCTAGAGCCAGACATCCTGGAATGTGAAGTCAAGTGGACCTTAGAAAGCATCACTATGAACAAAGCTAGTGGAGGTGATGGAATTCCAGTTGAACTATTTCAAATCCTGAAAGATGATGCTGTGAAAGTGCTGCACTCAATATGCCAGCAAATTTGGAAAACTCAGCCATGGCCACAGGACTGGAAAAGGTCAGTTTTCATTCCAATCCCAAAGAAAGGCAATGCCAAAGAATGCTCAAAACCACACAATTGCACTCATCTCACACGCTAGTAAAGAACTGCCATACAACCCAGCAATCCCACTGCTGGGCATACACAGTGAGGAAACCAGAATTGAAAGAGACATGTGTACCCCAATGTTCATCGCAGCACTGTTTATAATAGCCAGGACATGGAAGCAACCTAGATGTCCATCAGCAGACGATTGGATAAGAGAGCAGTGGTACATATACACAATGGAATATTACTCAGCCATTTAAAAGAATATATTTGAATTAGTTCTAATGAGGTGATGAAACTGGAGCCAATTATACAAAGTAAACCAGAAAGAAAAACACCAATACAGTATACTAACACATATATATGGAATTTAGAAAGTTGGTAACGATAACCCTGTATGCGAGACAGCAAAAGAGACACAGATGTATAGAACAGTCTTTTGGACTCTGTGTGTGTGTTGGGGGGATGATTTGGGACAATGGCATTGAAACATGTATAATATCATATAAGAAATGAATCGCCAGTCCAGGTTTGATGCAGGATACAGGAAGCTTGGGGCTGGTGCTCTGGGATGACCCAGAGGGATGGTATGGGGAGAAAGGTCGGAGGGGGTTCAGGATTGGGAACACGTGTACACCCGTGGCATATTCATGTTGATGTAAAGCAAAATCAACACAATATTGTAAAGTAATTAGCCTCTAATTAAAATAAATAAATTTAAATTTAAAAAAAAGAACATGAAACTTGGCAATGTAGATATGCAAAGTGTGGCTCAGTTCAGTTGCTCAGCTGTGTCTGACTCTTTACAACCCCACGGACTGCAGTATGTCAGGCCTCCCTGTCCATCATCAACTCCCAGAGCTTGCTCAAACTCATGTCCATTGAGACAATGATGCAATTCAACCATCTCATCCTCTGTTGTCCTCATCTCCTCCTGCCCAATATCTTTCCCAGCATCAGGGTCTTTATCAAAGAGTCAGTTCTTTGCATCAGGTGGCCAAAGTATTGGAGTTTTAGCTTCAGCATCAGTCCTTCCAATGAATATTCATAACTGATTTCCTTTTGCGTGGCACTAGAGCTCTGTGATGGTGTAATCACTCACCTAGATCCAGAAATCCTGGAATGTGAAGTCAAGTGGGCCTTAGGAAGAATCACTATGAACAAAGCTAGTGGAGGTGATGGAATTCCAGTTGAGCTATTTCAAATCCTGAAAGATGATGCTGTGAAAGTCCTGCACTCAATATGCCAGCAAATTTGGAAAACTCAGCAGTGGCCACAGGACTAGAAAAGGTCAGTTTTCATTCCAATCCCAAAGAAAGGCAATGCCAAAGAATGCTTAAACTACCACACAATTGCACTCATCTCACACAGTAGCAAAGTAATGCTCAAAATTTTCCAAGCCAGGCTTCAGCAATATGTGAACCGTGAACTTCTAGATGTTCAAACTGGTTTCAGAAAAGGCAGAGGAACCAGACATCAAATTGCCAACATCTGCTGGATCATGGGAAAAGCAAGAGAGTTCCAGAAAAACATCTATTTCTGTTTTATTTACTATGCCAAAGTGTTTGACTGTGCGGATCACAATACTGTGGAAATTTCTGAAAGAGATGGAAATACCAGACCACCTTACCTGCCTCTTGAAAATCTGTATGCAGGTCAGGAAGCAACAGTTAGAACCAGACATGGAACAACAGACTGGTTCCAAATAGGAAAAGGAGCATGTCAAGGCTGTATATTGTCACCCTTATTTAACTTATATGCAGAGTACGTCATGAGAAATGCTGGGCTGGAAGAAGCACAAGCTGGAATCAAGATTGCCGGGAGAAATATCAATAACCTCAGATGTGCAGATGACACCACCCTTATGGCAGAAAGTGAAGAACTAAAGAGCCTCTTGATGAAGGTGAAGAGGAGAGTGAAAAAGTTGGCTTAAAGCTCAACATTCAGAAAACGAAGATCATGGCATCCAGTCCCACCACTTCATGGCAAATAAATGGGAAAACAGTGGAAACAGTGGCTGACTTTATTCTTTTGGGCTCAAAAATCACTGCAGATGGTGACTGCAGCCATGAAACGAAAAGATGCTTACTCCTTGGAATGAAAGTTATGACCAACCTAGATAGCATATTCAAAAGCAGAGACATTACTTTGCCAACAAAGGTCCGTCTAGTCAAGGCTGTGGTTTTTCCAGTGGTCATGTATGGATGTGAGAGTTGACTGTGAAGAAGGCTGAGAGCCAAAGAATCAATGCTTTTGAACTGTAGTGTGGGAGAAGACTCTTGGGAGTCCCTTGGACTGCAAGGAGATCCAACCAGTCCATCCTAAATGAGATCAGTCCTGTGTGTTCATTGGAAGGACTGATGTTGAAGCTGAAACCCCAATACTTTGTTTGGCCACCTGATGTGAAGAGCTGACTCATTTGAAAAGACCCTGATGCTGGGAAAGATTGAAGGTAGGAGAATGAGATGGTTGTATGGCATCACTGACTTAATGGACATGAGTTTGGGTGGACTCCAGGAGTTGGTGATGGACAGGGAGGCCTGGCGTGCTGCAGTCCACGGGGTCGCAAAGAGTCAGACACTACTGAGCAACTGAACTGAACTGATTTCCTTTAGGATTGACTGGTTTGATCCCCTTGAAGTCCAAGGAACTTTCAAGAGTCTTCTCCAACTCCACAGTTCAAGAGCATCAATTCTTTGGCGCTCAGCTTTCTTTATAGTCCAACTCTCACATCCATACATGACTACTGGAAAAACCATAGCTTTGACTAGACAGACCTTTGTTGGTACACAGTCAGTCTTATCCTTAGCTCTCAGAGGGCAGACAGAATGAAAACCACAATCACAGAAAACGAATCAAACTGATCACGTGGACCATAGCCTTGTCTAACTCAAGGAAACTATGAGCCATGCTGTGTAGGGCCACCTAAGATGGATGGGTCATGGTGAAGAGTTCTGACAAAATGTGTTCCACTGGAAAAGGGAATGGCAAACCCTTTCCGTATTCCTTCCTTAAGAACCCTTGAACAGTATGAAAAGGCAAAAAGTATGACTATTGCTCATAATATCTACTAAACTGCTGAGTTAGAAATAAAAGTAAGATGGAGGCAGAAGAATAGAGGTTGTAATAGCTGAGTAATTTATAAATAAGGTAAAGCAATTTATTTTGGCTTATATTTCCTTTTCATTATTATTGGAGTTCTCACAGTGCAATATGTAACCAATTTACTGAAGTGTTTCTAGTCTGATGAAGGACTGATGTTGACACTGAAACTCCAATCCTTTGGCCACCTGATGTGAAGAGCTGACTCATTTGAAAAGACCCTGATGCTGGGAAAGATTAGGGGCAGGAGAAGGGGATGACAGAGGATGAGATGGTTGGATGGCATCACTGATCGATGGACATGGGTTTGGGTGAACTCCGGGAGTTGGTGATGGACAGGGAGGCCTGGCGTGCTGTGGTTCATGGGGTCACAAAGAGTCAGACAGGACTGAGCCCCTGAACTGACCTGAACTGAATGATATTTTGGCTAAATTCTCTATCTTGTTACATTTGGCTATTATAACTGTCTCATTTTAAAGACTCAGTTCTGCTCTTGTTTAAAAGTCCACTTTTAAACTTGATTCCATGTTTGTATCGTCCCATCCCCCAACCCCACATTGAGTAAAAGTGAGTCCTACTTGTTAAAAGTGGGAGGTTTGGCCTGACTCAGAGACATCTCTTTTTCCTTTTCTAGGTACTAGTTTCACTCCTATTGAGGATGTGAAGAAAAATATTAAAACATTATTTTCTTCTGTTAGTATTTCAGTCTGTTCTATCTGACGCTAATTTTCTGTGCTGATAGGCTTGAGTTTTCACATCATTGGTGCATTTGGTTCCCTTGGTGCAATGTTCAGCATCATTCCTGCCTTCCTTGCTGCTGGGCACAAGAACTCCCAGCTATGAAAGTGATTGGATGGTGAAATCTAGCCCCTACTCTATTTCTTAAGGCTGTATCAAAAACATACAGATGGTGTAATGTAAATAGAGATTCATCTTCCACTTTCCTCTAGACCCTGAGGCAGCTCTAGAATAGTCAGTGATCATGGAAACATGGGAAAGCCATTAGGAGACTTCAGTGTATTAGCCTTAGGGCAGTAGTGCCCAGGAGAATGGAGAGAAACCTAATAACTCCTGTGAAATATATTGCCATCCACCGGAGCCCTAAAAACCATTGTGTTCTATGAAATAAACGTAGTGGCCAGGAAAAACAGAGTGCCAGGAGTAGTGCAACAATGCTCAAAATGAGTGGATTCATTTCTCAGTAACTTTGATTCCCCCCATTGAGATTTCCTTAGGCCATCAGGAGCAATTAGTATGAAGTCTTGTATAAAAAATGGGAACTCCTATATGAGCTGCTGAGACTTCATCTGTATCCCCAAGCAGATGAAGCAGAGGAAATTCTAGTTACCTACTACCACCCATCTAAGAGCCAGATGGCTAGAGATGAGCTGGTGGTGCTTGCCTTCTGTTACATGATAAGCATAAATATTGGAGATATCAGTAAATCAAAGAGAAATTATTATAAATAACCATTTTTAGAACATTATCTACCAAGTCTGTATTTTAGGTTCATCTTTTTAACAGTGGAATTGGATACAAAATAATCTTCATTTTTAATAGCCAAATTTAATATTTTTAGGAGAAATAAGCTGCTTTCTTGGGAACTGATAATAAAGCTTATTCCCTTTTTTTGTGACCCCATGGACAGTAGCCCACCAGGGTTCTCTGTTCATGGAATTTTCCAGGCAAGAATACTAGAGTGGGTTGCTATTTCCTACTCCAGGGGATCTTCTCGACCCAGGGATTGAAACTGGGTCTCTTTGCCTCTCTTGCCTTAGCAGGCAGATTATTTTACCAGTGTACCACTTGGGAGTAGATTTTGTAACTAAGTAACTTCATGCTTTCAAAAGTATGATTAATAAAATATACTTGAAATAACAAGTTTCAAAACAGCTTAAGAAAATACACTATAGTGCCCATTTTCATACAGTAGTCCTAAGTTAAATGTAAATTTTGAATATACTGATAATTCATAAGAACTATAAATCCTATCAATGACCAATTAAATCTCAAGTACTAAGGATGCAACCAAATCACTAGAATAGTTCATAGTAAGTAGAAATTTTAAAGATTTTAAAGACTAATTCCAAATAATTTGGATGTGAATTCTGTCACTGATCATGAGATGTTCAAATCTATATACACATTTAGATACGAATGTGCTATATGCAAATCATTTAGATAGCTGATTACAAAGATATTTTTTAATTTGTTGTATTTTATCAGATAATATCTACATATTTAAAAACAAATCATATTCTTGTCTTACAGTAACTCTTGATCTATTTTTTTAAACTATATTTCATGAAGAAGTCCCCTCTAGACCTGTCAATTCCTTTATTGATTCCACTTCTATATTTAGGGTAATGTTAGTGAGAACATTACCTAAAGGGATTTTGCTAGGGTGGGGGAATGATTATTCTAAATATCCTAAGGAAAAATAACTGTGATCATGTTGTAACAGAAAAGTAAAGCCATGTTCAAAGTCAAGAAATCAGACCAAGAGGAAAAACTAAAGAATGAGAGTGAAAGTGTTAGTCGTGTCCGACTCTGTGATCCCATGGACTGTATCCCTCCAGGTTCCTCTGTCCATGGAATTTTCTAGGAAAGAATACTGGAGAGGGTTGCCATTTCCTTTTCCAGGGATCTTACTGACCCAGGGATTGAACCTGGGACTCCTGTATTGCAGGCAGATTCTTTACCATCTGAGCCACCAGGGAAGCCAAAGAATGAGGGTTGGTGGTAAATGGTAGAATAACAAATGAGGGCAGAACAATGACTTGGGTATAAGGTCATGGTGAAAATATTATATCAGAAGCAGTTGGGACATGACAGGAGAAAAGAGATTATTTTCAAAAATGCAGAGATGGGGCTTTCCTCGTGGCTCAGTGGTAAAGAATCCACCTGCCAATGCAGGAGACATGGTTCGATCCCTGGTCTGGGAAGATCCCACAATGCCACAGAGCAATCAAGCCATGGACCACAACTACTGTGCCTGTGCTCTAGAGCCCAGGAGCCACAACCACTGAAGCCCACATGCAGCAAATATTGAAGCCCAGGCACTCCAGAGCCCATTCTCCACAAGAGAAGCCACTGCAATGAGAAGCTCACACATGGCAACTAGAGAGAAGCCCCAGCTGTGGCAACTAGAGAAAGCCTGTGCAGCAATGAAGACACTGCATAGCCAAAAATAAAAGAAATGAATGCAAGAATGCTAGTGACCATTGTATGTGCGATCCTAACAATTCAAAGGGAAAAAGTTATGTAGAACTCAAAAAGCTTGTAAATTCCTTAATGAAAACAAAAACAGAACATAGTGCACACACTTATCAAGCAATGGTGCTTAAAAAATAAAAGAAATTCATTTTATCATCCTCTCAAAATATGAAGTTTTGATTCTTAAAAAGTTGGCCTCTAATGAGATAAAGACTTTCTAAACCATCATCCCCACTCCCACTTCTTAGGATTAGTGTGTTAACTGAGATGGATGAAGCTCAAGGACAGTTTAGGGATCAAAGAGCCAAGAGCTAGACTTTCATGAATAAGATACACCTCATCTAGGATAAACCTGGATGTAGAGCTTAGACTATCTGTACTCTGGACATTGGACAGTGTTCCTTTGAATTTATTTTTCCTTACCTTCATAATAATTTGTAGTGTCAATTTTATGTTAAGATTCTGAAAGGGAGAACAGCCTAAAAGGAGAAATGCCCTGAAAACCCTCCCTCTTGATATGGTAGTAGGATGAACTATGGGTCACAAATGCAAGGAAAATATTTGGGTCTCTAGTGTTCTTTCCAGATCCATGCCCCAACTGCCATCCACAAGAAGCTCTTGAATATATTATGGCTGATAAGAGTCACAGCACTATCTGGTTTTTGCTCCCACTGCTGCTGCTGCTGCTGTCGCTTCAGTCGTGTCCGACTCTGTGTGACCCCATAGACGGCAGCCCACCAGGCTCTCCGGTCCCTGGGATTCTCCAGGCAAGAAACTGGAGTGGGTTGCCATTTCCTTCTCCAATGCATGAAAGTGAAAAGTGAGAGTGAAGTTGCTCAGTCATGTCTGACTCTTCGCGACCCCGTGGACTGCAGCCTACCACGCTCCTCCGTCCACAGGATTGTCCAGGCAAGCGTACTGGAGTGGGGTGCCAGTAGTGGAAAAGACTAGTTATTTAAATTTTCCTTGGAAAAACCCAGTAACGTCTTAATAAACTTCACTGGGTTTTGGATAAGATTCTTTGAATTATTTTCAAATAATTAAATTAAGAAACTCTTCCATTCTGAAGGCTGTCTTTTCACCTTGCTAATAGTTTCCTTTGATGTGCAGAAGCTTTTAAGGTTAATTAGGTCCCATTTGTTTATTTTTGCTTTTATTTCCAATATTCTGGGAGGTGGGTCATAGAGGATCCTGCTGTGATGTATGTCGGAGAGTGTTTTGCCTATGTTCTCCTCTAGGAGTTTTATAGTTTCTGGTCTTACGTTTAGATCTTTAATCCATTTTGAGTTTATTTTTGTGTATGGTGTTAGAAAGTGGTCCAGTTTCATTCTTTTACAAGTGGTTGACCAGATTTCCCAGCACCACTTGTTAAAGAGATTGTCTTTAATCCATTGTATATTCTTGCCTCCTTTGTCAAAGATAAGGTGTCCATATGTGCGTGGATTTATCTCTGGGCTTTCTATTTTATTCCATTGATCAATATTTCTGTCTTTGTGCCAGTACCATACTGTCTTGATAACGGTGGCTTTGTAGTAGAGCCTGAAGTCAGGTAGGTTGATTCCTCCAGTTCCATTCTTCTTTCTCAAGATCGCTTTGGCTATTCGAGGTTTTTTGTATTTCCATACAAATTCAGAATGGGAGAAAATAATAGCAAATGAAGCAACTGACAAACAACTAATCTCAAAAATATACAAGCAACTCCTACAGCTCAACTCCAGAAAAATAAACGACCCAATCAAAAAATGGGCCAAAGAACTAAATAGACATTTCTCCAAAGAAGACATACAGATGGCTAACAAACACATGAAAAGATGCTCAACATCACTATTATCAGAGAAATGCAAATCAAAACCACTATGAGGTACCATTTCACACCAGTCAGAATGGCTGCGATCCAAAAGTCTACAAATAATAAATGCTGGAGAGGGTGTGGAGAAAAGGGAACCCTCTTACACTGTTGGTGGGAATGCAACCTAGTACAGCCACTATGGAGAACAGTGTGGAGATTCCTTAAAAAACTGGAAATAGAACTGCCTTATGATCCAGCAATCCCACTGCTGGGCATACACACTGAGGAAACCAGAAGGGAAAGAGACACATGTACCCCAATGTTCATCGCAGCACTGTTTATAATAGCCAGGACATGGAAGCAACCTAGATGCCCATCAGCAGATGAATGGATAAGAAAGCTGTGGTACATATACACAATGGAGTATTACTCAGCCATTAAAAAGAATACATTTGAATCAGTTCTAATGAGGTGGATGAAACTGGAGCCTATTATACAGAGTGAAGTAAGCCAGAAGGAAAAACATAAATACAGTATACTAACGCATATATATGGAATTTAGAAAGATGGTAACAATAACTCTGTATACGAGACAGCAAAAGAGACACTGATGTATAGAACAGTCTTATGGACTCTGTGGGAGAGGGAGAGGGTGGGAAGATTTGGGAGAATGGCATTGAAACATGTAAAATATCATGTAGGAAACGAGTTGCCAGTCCAGGTTCGATGCACGATGCTGGATGCTTGGGGCTGGTGCACTGGGACGGCCCAGAGGGATGGTATGGGGAGGGAGGAGGGAGGAGGGTTCGGGATGGGGAACACATGTATACCTGTGGTGGATTCATTTTGATATTTGGCAAAACTAATACAATTATGTAAAGTTTAAAAATAAAATAAAATTAGAAAAAAAAAAAAAATAAAAAACAACAACAACAAAAAAAGAAACTCTTCCAAATGATTATGTCAATCTCATTTAGAGCAGGCCTTCTACTTGGGACTTTGTCATTTTTTAAAATTAATTGCAATAAATCTGCAATTTTGTCTCTTCTTCTCTTGACTCCAGTAAAGTAAAGCAGTTCATGATTAAACTGAGAATAATCCTAGTCATCTCAACAGTAGGTCATGACAATAAATATAATAAATTTAGTACTGCCAGAAGAGTGCTTTTGAGAGCTTGTCAAAAGAAACAAGCAAATAAACATGAGCGGGGAAAACTGTACTCTTAATTCTCTGGCTTTCCTGAATGTCTTTGTTTAAAAATATTCCTACTACACCAGTAGAACTTAGAATTTATAAGTGAGGGAATCTAAAGAACACATAAATACTGTTTAAAAGTTTTCTGGCTTTTCTACCTTCAGTTGCCTATTCAATACAACCATGGGCTTGTGGCAAACGATCTGTATATCAAATTCCCAAACAGGAGAGAACCACTTATTTTGAGTATAACTGGAAAAAAGTTTCATTTGACAGCACTGACAGAACAACCACCGATTTTATTGTTTGCTCTTCAAATACAGCTTGATCTACTTTGTTCAGTCCTTTATTTTCATATATTCTTTTCCAATGACTATAGAAATAGACATGATAAGAATTTTTTTGAAGCAATCCTCTGCAGGTTTCTTACTTTAACTATAAAATATAGCCCAAACACAGCTGTAGTCAATTACATCTTGTGAATTTAACTTTTTACCATGCATATCTAAAATATTTGCCTTTTTCAAATGCACAAATTGCCTAGAGCAGACAGTAGTATATGATAATAATATGAAAAGATTAATGATTTTGATATTTCCTATGTTTCTTTGGTTCATTGCTATTTTCCATGTTTCTTGGTTTACTCTGTACTTAGTAAAGTACCTTGTACGTAATAAGGACTCAGTGAACATTTGTTAATTGAAAATTATCTGAGCAAGACATATTTACTCTATCATACCTCACACATAGGCAAAAAGTATTACAAAGTAAAACAAAGTAGAAGTAAAAATAATTTGTGATTTCTTTGACTTTATTTCAGGTTCAGGTTTTACTCCATGTTTCACTGTCTTTAATCACCTCAAATAAAGATATTATGTTATGACTTAAAAATTATTTAAAAAATTAGTTTGTCTGTAATATTAAATATTAATTCACTTGACTGATAATTAAATCCCAAAAAAGAAAGAATATAAATGTGCTTTTATATTAGCAGAAAACTGTTCAACTGAAGTTATAAAAATATCTCAGAATATATTTTGATTATAGAATTCACTGCTATATATGCTTTCTACACTTTTGAATTTTAACAAATAATCTGCATTCCTTATTATCCAAAAGACACTCTTCCAATGACCAATGAAGAACATTGTTTTGTTTGCTTCCTGAAAGACATCTATTATTTTCTCTTTTTTCACCATCAGATGGAAATTCTATTAGGAAATAAAATACAAAATACAGTCTCTAAGTATCCCAGTTGAAATTAGACACAATTTACCAGCACAATTCATATTCTGACTGTTGAATAATATGCAGAACAGTTTTCCAAATATCTATACTCCAAAGTCCACTAAGGATCAAAAGAAATAAATTCTGAGGAAGGTGACAAAGGTAAGTTCTAGATTTAATAATGAAAGTTGAGATTAAAGTTCATGGAACCAAATTCTAGGAAAGAAAAATAGCATTTATCAATCTGTTTAAAACCTTGAGATGTTATTTTGAAGATATATTTTAAAAACCATAGAAGTACTTTTATAAAACAGAATTACTGAAAAAAAGTTAAGATAAAGTATCAAGAAACAAATACAATTCACAACATACAAACAAAAAACCACCATTCAAATCAAATTTATGCCCTTTCATTCTTAATCACAGTATTTTACAAAGTAATATTTTTACAGTTAGGGGAATGCAGGGCAAGAAAATATGATAAATTTAAATGAAAAACTGAGAATTTTTCCACTACCTGACAGTCAGAAATAGTAGCCTATAACATTCAGAAATTTTATTTTAGTGACCACTAATTCTTTTTTAAAATATAAGGTTACAAAGATTCTATAGCAGACATAAACATAAAAATGAATTTTTATATAGAAAGACTAAGAACCAGATCAAAGGTTTTCCATAAATTCTTGCAAATATCTCCTCTTACTCCCTAATTTCTGCTTGTTTATATCTTTAAATGTTGATTTTAAAGTCAATTAGTAGATATTACTCTACTTAAAACCTTTCTACTATGTTCAAATATTGTCACAGGATAAAATACCTCTTTTTTCATAGTAAGTCATCTGGATTTATACTTTCAGTTATGTAAAGTAATAACTTTTAATTGGAAAAAATCTATTCTCCAAATATAAACCAAAGAGAATTAAGAAATCAAATGCATTTAGATAGAAATAAACAGTTGTGCATTATGCTTGGCTTCTACTTCCATTTTAGACTTGTTAGCTACTTGAACACAGAAATGACAGTTACTGTCTTAGTCCTAGGCTGGGAAAATAGAAGTCTGGTTACATTATGTGCTATTACTTTTTTTTAAACAAATAGAAATAAAGGATAAGATACACTGCACCAAAGCACTAGCTGTACCACTGGCTGTTCTAGTTCTCTGATGTAGAAAAGAAAAAGGGAGATAAGAAAGATAAACAATGATATCTTTTAATAAACTTGTCAGGACTCTATTACACTTAACTGACAGATTATTCAAAATGTGTTTTGATTTCCATTCCACTGTAATAATCTCTTATTAAAGACATCAATAATTTTAAAGGATAAATCCAAAGAATTCCTTTAAACCTTTATGTTCCTAGATCTGAATACAGTATCTCATAGTATTAACCACTCCAAATTCCTGTATGTCTTTTTTATTCATGGCTTCCATGACACTGCTTTTTCTTTCCTTTTCCTACTGTCACAACTCCCTCTTTTCAGTGATATTTTCCTTTAATTTTTAATGTTACTTATGGTGCTAACCTGCACACTTTCTCTTCTCAGTACACACACTGGTGATTTCAGCTGTCTTATGTGCTTTGACTTCCGTAACTCTACCCAAGAACTTGTTTTCTAGAATAAGGATGCATAAGTCTTCTGGATGTGTCCATATGACTATGATCTTAAATACCTCAAGCTCACTATGCCAAAAATTGAATTCATTACCTTCTACTCCAAATTTGCTTTCTCATTCTTCTCCAAGATGAAGTCAATTTCTTGAAACACATGATCTGCCAAAACTCATATAAGGAGGAAAAGACTATATGAATAGGCCAATTTCCATTGAAAAAAATTGAATCAATAAGTGTCCAAAATAGAAAGCACCAGGCCCAGATGGGTTCACTGGTAAATTCTACCAAACATGTAAGAAAGAGTTTATATAAATTCTCTACAATCTCTTTTAAAAGATAGAAGCAGATGAATTCAGGGGGTACTTCTTAACTCAACCAATGGGGCCAGCATTTCCCTAACACCAAAACTATCCAATGACATTAAAGAAAAAAGGAATATGAAACAATGTTTATCATGAAAATAGATGCTAAATCCTCAACAAAACATTAGCAAATAAGACCTAATAACATATAACCATTTTGCATTTCCCATTTAGTATAGAAGAGTATTTGGTACTCCTGTGTCCTGGTGCACACAAGGAATTGTTTGTGCCCTCTAAGAGTCTATTTCCCCAGTCCTGTGTAAGCTCTGTAATCAAATCACAATGGCCTCCAAATTCAAATTCCCAGGGGATTCTCAGTCCCTTAGCCAAATCCCCAGATTGGGAAATCTGTTGTGCCCACCAGGACGCAGGAGAAAGGAGCAGAAATCCCACAAAAGACTGACCCAGACTTGCCTGTGAGTGTCCATGAGTCTCCAGTGGAGGTGTGGGCTGATGCTGACCTGCTGCAGGGTCAGGGGCATTGAGTGTGACAATGTCTGCATGGAACCTTTGAAGGAGGTTGCCATTATCTTCACTACCTCCACCATAATTTGGTCTCAGGTCAACAGGGAGGGAACACAGCCCCACACATCAACATAAAATTAGACTAAAGATTTACTGAGCAACATCAGAACAAGACCGCCCATCAGAACAAGATGCAGTTTTGCCCACAGCCAGTCTCTCCCATCAGGAAGCTTCCAGAATACTCCCATCCTCATCCTTGAGAGGGCAGACAGAATGAAAAACACAATCAGAGATAACTAGTCAAACTGATCACATCATCACAGTCTTGTCTACATCAATGGAACTATGAGCCAAGCCACGTAAGGCCACCAAGGACAGATGTGTCATGGTGGAGAGTTCTAACAAAACGTGGCCCACTGGAGAAAGTAATGGCAAACCACTTCAGTGTTCTTGCCTTGAGAATCCCAATAACAGTATGAAAAGGCAAAAAGATATGACGCTGAAAGATGAACTTCCCAGGTCAGTAGGTGCCCAATATGCTACTGGAGAAGAGTAGAGCAATAACTCCAGAAAGAATGAAGAGACAGAGCCAAAGTAAAAACAACACCCAGTTGTGGATGTGACTGGTGATGGAAGTAAAGTCCAATGCTATAAAGAACAAAATTGTTCAGGAACCTGGCATGCTAGGTCCATGAATCAAGGTAAATTAGAAGTGGTTGACAAGAGATGGCAAGAGTGAACATTGAGATTTTAGGAATCAGTGAAGGAAAATGGACTGCAATGGGCGAATTTAATTCAGGTGACCTTTATGTCTACTACTGTGGGCAAGAATCCCTTAGAAGAATTGGAGTAACCCTCATATCAACAAAAGAGTCCAAAATGCAGTAAGTGAGTGCAATCTCAAAAATGACAGAATGATCTCTGTTCGTTTCCAAGGCAAACCATTGAATAACACAGTAAGCCAAGTGTATGCCCCAATCAGTAACGCTGAAGAAGCTGAAATTGAATGGTTTTGATGAAAGTGAAAGAGGAGAGTGGAAAAAGTTGTCTTAAAGCTCAACATTCAGAATACTAAGATCATGGCTTCTGGTCCCATCATTTAATGGCAAATAGATGGGTAAACAGTGGAAACAGTGACAGACTTTAATTTGGGGGGCTCCAAAATCACTGCAAATGGTGACTACAACCATGAAATCAAAAGATGCTTGCTCTTTGGAAGAAAAGTTATGACCAAACTAGACAGCATATTTAAAAGCAGAGACATTACATTGCTGACAAAGGTCCAGCTAGTCAAAGCTATGGTTTTCCAGTAGTCGTGTACGGATGTGAGATTTGGACTATAAACAAAGCTGAGCACCAAAGAATTGATGCTTTTGAACTGTGGTATTGGAGAAGACTATTGAGAGTCCCTTGGACTGCAAGGAGATCCAACCAGTCCATCTAAAGGAAATCATTCCTGAATATTCATTGGAAGGACTGATGCTGAAGCTGAAACTCCAATACTTTGATCACCTGATGTGAAAAACTGACTTATTTGAAAAGACCCTGATGCTAAAAAGATTGAAGGCAGGAGGAGAAGGGGATAACAGAGGATGAGATGGTTGGATGGCATCACCGACTCCACGGACATAAGTTTGAGTAAACTCTGGGAGTTGGTGATGGACAGGGAGGCCTGGCTTGCTGCAGTCCATGGTGTCATAAAGAGTCAGACACGACTGAGTGACTAAACTGAACTGAACTGATGAAGACCTACAAGAACTTCTAGAACTAACACCCAAAAAAGATATCCTTTTCATCATAGGAGACTGGAATGTAAAAGTAGGCAGTCAAGAGAAACCTGGAGTAACAGGCAACTTGGCCTTGGAGTACAAAATGTTGCAGGGAAAAGGCTAACAGAGTTTTGCAAAGAGAACACACTGGTCACAGCAAACACCCTTTTCAAATAACACAACAGACAACTCTTTACAGGGACATCAATGCCTATATCAGATTAATTGTATTCTTTGCAACCAAAGATCAAAAAGCTTTATACAGTCAGCAAAGACATACCAGGAGCTGACTGTGGCTCAGATCATGAACTTCTTATTGCAAAATTCAGACTTATATTCAAGAAAGGAACAGAAAACACTAGACCATTTGGTATGACCTAAATCAAATCCCTTACGATTATACAGTGGAAGTGACAAATAAATTCAAAGGATTAGATCTGATAGAAAGAGTGCCTGAAGAACTATGGATGGAGGTTCGTGACATTGTACAGGAGGCAGTGATCAAGACCATCTCAAGAAAAGGAAATGCAAAAAGACAAAATGGTTGTCTGAGGAGACCTGACAAATAGCTGATAAAAGAAGAGAAGTGAAAGGCATAGGATAAGAGAAAAGACATATCTGTTTGAATTCAGAGTTCCAAAGAATAGCAAGGAGAGATAAGAAAGCCTTCTTCAGCGATAAATGCAAAGAAATAGAGGGAAACAATAGAATGGGAAAGACAAGAGATCGCTTCAAGGAAATTAGAGATACCAAGGGAAAGTTTCATGCAAAGATAGGCACAAAAAGGACAGAAATGGCATGGACCTAACAGAAGCAGAATATATTAACAAGAGGTGGTAAGAACACACAGAAAAACTATACAAAAAAGATCTTCATGACTTAGATAACCACGATGGTGTGATCACTCACCTAGAACCAGACATCCTGGAGTCTGAAGTCAAGTGGGTCATAGGAAGCATGACTATGAACAAAGCTAGTGCAGGTGATGGAATTCCAGTTGAGCTATTTCAAATCTTAAAAGATGATGCTGTGAAAGTGCTACACTCATTATGCCAGCAAATTTGGATAACTCAGAAGTGGCCACAGGACTGGAAAATGTCAGTGTTCATTCCAATCCCAACGAAGGGCAATGCCAAAGAGTGTTCAAACTACCAGACAATTGCACTCATCTCATCTTAGCAAAGTAATGCTCAAAATTCTCTAAGCCAGGCTTCAACAGTACGTGAACCATGAACTTCCAGATGTTCTAACTGGATTTAGAAAAGGAAGAGTAACCAGAGAACAAGTTGCTAAAATCCATTTGATCCTAGAAAAAGCAAGAGAGTTCCAGAAAATCATCTACTTCTGCTTTATAGATTATGCCAAAGTCTTTGACTGTGTAGATCACCACAAACTGTGGGAAATTCTGAAAGAGATGGGAATACCAGATCACCTGACCTGCCTCCTGAGTAATCTGCATGCAGGTCAAGAAGCAATAGTTAGAACCAGGCATGGAACAACAGACTGGTTCCAAACTGGGAGAGGAGTATGTCAAGGCTGTCTACTGTCACCCTGCCTATTTAATTTACATGCAGAGTACATCGTACGAAATGCTGGGCTGGATGAAGCACAAGCTGGAATCAAGATTGCCAGGAGAAATATCAATAACCTCAGATAAGTAGATGATACCACCCTAATGGCAGAAACTGAAGAGGAACTTAAGAGCCTCTTGATGAATATGAAAGGGGAGAGTGAAAGGGCTGGATTAAAACTCAACATTTAGAAAACTAAGATCATGGCATCTGGTCCCATCTCTCCACAGCATATAGATGGGGAAACAATGGAAACAGATACTTTGTTTTTGGGTGTTCCAAAATCACTGCAGATGGTGATTGCAGCCATGGAATTAAAAGACACTGGCTCCTTGGAAGAAAAGCTAGGACAAACCTAGACAACTTATTAAAAAGCAAGGACATACTTTGCCAACAAAGGTCCATCTAGTCAAGTCTCTGGTTTTTCCTGTATTCATGTATGGATGTGAGAGTTGAACTATAAAGAAAGCTGCGTGCCCAAAAATTGATGCTTTTTAACTGTGGTTTTGGAAAAAACTCCTGAGAGTCCCTTGGACTTCAAGGAGACCAAACCAGTCCATCCTAAAGGAAATCAGTCCTGAGTATTCATTGGAAGGACTGATGCTGATGCTGAAGCTGAAGCTCCAATACTTTGGCCACATGATGCACATAACTGACTCATTGGAGAAGCCCCTGATGCTGGGAAAGATTAAAGGCAGGAGGAGAAAGGGACAACAGAGGATGAGATGGTTTGATGGTATCACTGACTCAATGGACTTGAGTTTGAGCAAGCTCTGAGAGTTGGTGATGGACAGGGAAGCCTGGCTTGCTACAGTCCATGGAGTCTGAAAGAGTCAGACACAACTGAGCAACTGAAATGACCTGAATTGAGAATTTGGTACTTCCTTACAAAACTAAACACAGTATAATCATACAATCATTCTCATTGGAATTTTTTCAAATGAGCTGAAAAACATATCCACACAAAAATCTGTACACATATATTTATAGAAGCTGTATTCATAATTGCCAAACTTGAAAGCAACCAAGATGTCTTCACATAAGGTAATGGATAACCAAACTGTGGTATACCTAGACAATGGAATATTATTCAGCATTAAAAAATGAGCTTTCAATTCATGAAAAGACAAGGAGGGATGTTGAGGCTGAAACTCCAATATTTTGGCCACCTGATATGAAGAGCTGACTAAGTTGAAAAGACCCTGATGTTGGGAAAGATTGAAGGCAAGAGGAGAAGGGGATGACAGAGGATGAGATGGTTGGATGGCATCACCAACTCAACGGACATGAGTTTGGGTAAACTCTGGGAGTTGGTGATGGACAAGGAGGCCTAGCGTGCTGCAGTTCATGGGGTCACAGAGTGTCAGACATGACTGAGACTGAGCGACTGAACTGAACTGAAGTGAAGTAAAAGCCAGTCTGAAAAGAACACATAAGGTATTATTGCAACTAGTTTATATTCTGGAAAAATAAAAGTATGGAGATAGCAGGGGAAAAAACCAGGTTACTGGGGTTTTAGGAAGAGAGAGAAATAAATAGGTGGAATACAGAGGATTTTTAAGGATTTTTATCATACATAACTATTCTGTATATTATAATGGTGGACACATGTCATTATAAATTTGTCCAAACCTATAGAATGTATACCAAGAATGAACCCCAGTGTAAACTATGGACATTGCATGATAATTATGTGTCAAGGGAGGTTCATCAATGACAACAAATGGGCCACTCTTATGGGTGATATTGATTATGGGAAAGGCTATAGATGTATAGGGACAGGAGGTATAAGAGAAATCTCTGTATTTTCCACTAAATTTTTGCTGTGAACTTAAAAACTGCTCTAAAAATAAAAATAAGGTCCTTAAAAAAATACACAGGCATTTTTGCATGGAGAAACTGAACTTCCCACACTTGCAAATATGGGATGAACAAAAGCTAGAATGTCATAAATCAAGTGACTTGGAAACACCCGTGTTGCCTTGGCGAATATATTACAGAAACATCTATTAATATGGTATTTCTGCATCCAGGACTGTGTTGTCTCAATGGCCTTATAAAAGATTTCTCAAGGTAGGCAGAAGGATAAGGGCAAGGGACTGAAAATAAAGCACAAGAAAGGTATGGTGCTGAAGAACCCAGTCTCACTCCACACCACTCCACTCCCTTCCTAATGCCCTTCTGTCTCATCAATAATCACTCTTATACCAGTAAAACAAAAGTAATAGATATTAATTGAGTGTCTGTGTTTAATGAGGTATTACAGATTGCTAAAGCAGGGAAAGAGAGTGTGAAGTATAAATCAAGTCAAGGTAAGAATCAAGATTGACCACCATTGTTGCTCCACATGGCATCAGATTAGGGTTCTGACATCAATTACCAAGGTAAAACCAGATCAGAAACCGGAAATGGAGTTGAGAGTCAAAATTCTCATCAGAATTAAGGACTTTTCCAGTCAAAAACTAGAATCCTGAATTGACTAATGTCAAGAAGCAACAGTTAGAATTGGACATGGAACAACAGACTGGTTCCAAATAGGAAAAGGGGTACGTCAAGGCTGTATATTGTCACCCTGCTTATTTAACTTATATGTAGAGTACCTCATGAGAAATGCTGGGCTGGATGAAGCACAAGCTGGAATCAAGATTGCCAGGAGAAATATCAATAACCTGAGATACGCAGATGACACCACCCTTATGGCAGAAAGTGAAGAGGAACTAAAAAGCCTCTTGATGAAAGTGAAAGTGGAGAGTGAAAAAGTTGGCTTAAAGCTCAACATTCAGAAAACGAAGATCATGGCATCCGGTCCGATCACTTCATGACAAATAGATGGGGAAACAGTGGAAACAGTGGCTGATTTTATTTTGGGGGGCTCCAAAATCACTGAAGATGGTGATTGCAGCCATGAAATTAAAAGACACTTAGTCCTTGGGAGGAAAGTTATAACCAAACTAGGTAACATATTAAAAAGCAGAGGCATTACTTTGTCAACAAAGGTCCGTTTAGTCAAGGCTATGGTTTTTCCAGTAGTCACGTATGGATGTGAGAGTTGAACTATAAAGAAAGCTGAGCACCGAAGAATTGATGCTTTTGAACTGTGGTGTTGGAGAAGACTCTTGAGAGTCCCTTGGACTGCAAGGAGATCCAACCAGTTCATCCTAAAGGAGATCAGTCCTGGGTGTCAATGAAGCTGAAACTCCAATATTTTGGCCACCTGATGCAAAGAGCTGGCTCATTTGAAAAGACCCTGATGTTGGGAAAGTTTGGAGGCAGAAGGAGAAGGGGATGACAGAGGCTGAGGTGGTTAGATGGCATCACCAACTCAATGGACATGAGTTTGGGTAAACTCTGGGAGTTGGTTATGGACAGGGAGACCTGGAGTGCTGCAGTTCATGGGGTCGCAAAGAGTTGGACATGACTGAGTGACAGAACTGAACTAAACTAGCAAGAAAACAACTTATTTGAATTCTATGGTCTGAAACTGGTGATTTTGATGTTGTGATACTATTGAGTAAGCGAGGCTTGAATTCCTAAGATGCTCAGTCTATTAAAAGTCTAAGCTTTCAAATCAACAAAGTCAAGGAAAAATCTTTCACATTAAAAGAAAACTTTTACCTTGCAAATGTTATATTTAGTGTAGAGACAGTTATATAGGGCTATTTAATATGGTAAGAATTTATAGAATTATAAACACATAAATATGGAAAGAAACCAAGAGGTGGAACATGTCCAACCTCACTCCCAATGCAGGAATTCTTTCAACATTTTCAACCAAAGTTTATACAGTTTCTGCCTGATATACACGATGACAATGAGCTCACTCCATTTAATAGGAATCTCAATATCCATCTTTAATTATCTACCACAACAAACATTTCCTGTGAACTCTCACTTGCCAGATACAACTCTAAGCATCAGAGACACAAACATGTATAATATATACATTCCTTAAACTGGGCTCAATTCCATCTCTCCTTAACTTCCATTTACTAGTCTTAATTCTTACAGTACCATACAGAAGTCAGACATGACTGAAGTGACTTAGCATGCATGCAATTATAAGACATAATCCCAATATTAAGCAAACCTAACAAAAAAGATCTTCACGACCCAGATAATTCACGATGGTGTGATCACTGACCTAGAGCCAGACATCCTGGAATGTGAAGTCAAGTGGGCCTTAGAAAGCACCACTATGAACAGAGCTAGTGGAGGTGACAGAATTCCAGTTGAGCTCTTTCAAATCCTGAAAGATGATGCTGTGAAAGGGCTGCACTCAATATGCCAGCAAATTTGGAAAACTCAGCAGTGGCCACAGGACTGGAAAAGGTCAGTTTTCATTCCAATCCCAAAGAAAGGCAATGCCAAAGAATGCTCAAACTACTGCACAATTGCACTCATCTCACATGCTAGTAAAGTAATGCTCAAAATTCTCCAAGCCAGGCTTCAGCAATATGTGAACCATGAACTTCTGATGTTCAAGCTGGTTTTAGAAAAGGCAGAGGAACCAGAGATCAAATTGCCAACATCCACTGGATCATTGAAAAAGCAAGAGAGTTTCGGAAAAACATCTCTGCTTTATTGACTATGCCAAAGCCTTTGACTGTGTGGATCACAATCAACTGTGGAAAATTCTGAAAGAGATGGGAATACCAGACCACCTGATCTGCCGCTTGAGAAATTTGTATTCGGGTCAGGAAGCAACAGTTAGAACTGGACATGGAACAACAGACTGGTTCCAAATAGGAAAAGGAGTACGTCAAGGCTCTATATTGTCACCCTGCTTATTTAACCTATATGCAGAATACATCATGAGAAACGCTGGACTGGAAGAAGCACAAGCTGGGATCAAGATTGCCTGGAGAAATGTCAATAACCTCAGATATGCAGATGACACCACCCTTATGGCAGAAAGTTGAAGAGGAACTAAAAAGCCTCTTGATGAAAGTGAAAGTGGAGAGTGAAAAAGTTGGCTTAAAGCTCAACATTCAGAAAACGAAGATCATGGCATCCGGTCCCATCACTTCATGGGAAATAGATGAGGAAACAGTGGAAACAGTGTCAGACTTTATTTTTGGGGCTCCACAATCACTGCAGATGGTGACTGCAGCCATGAAATTAAAAGACGCTTACTCCTTGGAAGGAAAATTATGACCAACCTAGATAGCATGTTGAAAAGCAGAGACATTACTTTGCCAACAAAGGTCTGTCTAGTCAAGGCTATGGTTTTTCCTGTGGTCATGTATGGATGTGAGAGTTGGACTGTGAAGAAGGCTGAGCGCCAAAGAATTGATGCTTTTGAACTGTGGTGTTGGAGAAGACTCTTGAGAGCCCCTTGGACTGCAAGGAGATCCAGCCAGTCCATTCTGAAGGAGATCAGCCCTGGGATTTCTTTGGAAGGAATGATGCTAAAACTGAAACTCCAGTACTTTGGCCACCTCATGCAAAGAGTTGACTCATTGGAAAAGACTTTGATGCTGGGAGGGATTGGGGGCAGGAAGAGAAGGGGACGACAGAGGATGAGATGGCTGGATGGCATCACTGACTCGATGGACGTGAGTATGGGTGAATTCCGGGAGTTGATCACCAACTCCCGGACAGGGAGGCCTGGCATGCTGCGATTCATGGGGTCGCAAAGAGTCAGACACGACTGAGCGACTGAACTGAACTGAAGGTAAAAAACGTGTTTCTAAAGTTAAAAACACTGTGTAAATAAAAAGCATGCATGAATACCAAACCACTTCAGCTCTGTTCAACTCTTTGTGACCCCATGGAGTCTAGCCCTCCAGACTCCTCCGTCCATGAAATTTTCCAGGTGAGTTGCCATGCCTTCCTCCAAGGGACCTTCCTGACCCAAGGATCGATCCTGCCTCTTTTAAGTCTCCTGCATATTCCACAGTTGTTATTATTATTAGATTCCATTTTATAGTCTTATAATATCATAAGGATTGGTAGAATATGCTAACATGACCAGGACTAGAGATGTAAATATAGGAATATTTTCAGCATTGATGACAGCTGGGCCCATAAGTGTTAAGTCTTTCACAGGAATGAATGTTTAAAGAATGAAAGCAAATTACATTTTTAAAATTAATTTGCTAATGTAAATAAATTGCTGCATTTACAAAGTTGAATACATATATAAAAATCTTTGACTATAATTGCTTTCAGTTTTTGTGGATTTTATTGTTCTGAATGACAAAAAACATGTATTTTGGCATGTTATTCTTTATCCAAACATTCTGCAAGTTCTGGACTTTAAGAAGATTTTGTAACAGATTCCTCAGTTTTAATTGCCAGGGATTCTCCTGGAGCCCTTAAAAAATTATTGGATGGAGAAAATTTCTTAAAGTGAGAATTCTACTTCAGAAGGGACAAGAAACATAATATTCTAATCAGATAGTAGAGAATCTCAACAAATTCTCATATTTCTCCCATTTGCAATTTTCCCTAAGTATTTTGGCACTTGTTAAAAGTCAGAGTTAAGAGACAGCAACAGGGCCAGTTTGGCTGATCACATAAGGTTAGATTTTGCTAACTGCTGAGAAAGAGGGTGGTTCAATCAGCAGAGTTCAAAATGATATATGCTGATAATTTGTCAATATTTTTGAAACCCAAAGAGAAAATGTGTGAAACTGGATTTCAAACATAAACAAGAATCTATATTCATAACAATGAGAGTTAATTATAAGCATAACAATGATGTATTAAAACAAATATAATTAACTCAAGTATTGGTCTTCAGAGATCACATATCAGGAAGCTTTATTGTTTCTATGGACGTGTATGATAAAATTGATAAAACAATGAGAGGACATCTTGGTTAGTAAGTTCATGATGTAAGTGGAAAGCATTGGGAAATAATGTAAAAAAAAAAAAGATTTAATCAATTCAAAAATAATTAATGCTTGACTTTTGGTATGTCTTGGCTCTAGAAAATTAATAATGGCTTGTCCAGAGTTCTAGAAATTCTCAGTACTTCAAACTGTCTAGTGCAGACAAAAATTCTCTTTTCATCCTCTATTTGATGCTGATCATTATTACCTCTTTTATACTATCTAGGGTCAACTTAACTTTCTGGCATTCATGTAATATTATTATAATTCTTATTCAATATTGGTAAGAACTTGCAGCATTTTAATTTTATAAAGATGGAAAAAATCAAGAGATATTCCTCTTGTTGGCCTCTCAACCCCACTTATTAAGTACTTGCTCCACCACGGATCACTCTATGCTCAGGCTATGCTGTACTCCCAAGCAAAAGCAAAGTCCTGCTCCAACCACATTGGGCCGACCTCTTATTACTTGTCACTGTACTTTCGTTTTGTCTTGGGACCAATGAATAAAGTAGCAAGCTGTTACATCCAGAATCCTCTAAAGCAGGTCTGAAGAAGTCCTGGTTTAAGTTAAATACAAAGAAAATGTGTACAATTAAAATATATGTTCCTTTTCTACTTTGTTAAACAAGTAACATGTATCTACTGACAGGCATTGTTGTTTGTCTCTTTGCTTCTATAGTCTCTAGACTAATTCTCCCTTTTGCATACAAATCTAAAACTAATATTTAAACTCACTCCCTCAGATTCTGATGATGGCTTATTAAATGTAAGCCACATACTCTATTATGGAATTCAAGAATTTCTATCAATTGACAACTCATACTTCTTCACGCCATATCTTATTATAATTCTAGAACATTCTCTTTGCCCCAAAAAGTCAGATTTAGATAATTTAGATCTATGATAGTTTCACTGACCAGGAGGAATAATAAACACACACTGCAACATATAGGAAAATAAAATTGGGCCCCTGCATGGAAATAAAAAAACTTAAACCATCCAAAAGAGACAAATATTATTATTGTTTAACTTATTCACTCTACAGATATGCATTAATTGTGTGCATCAGTTGCCTGCTCTGTGCCAGGTACTAATGTAGATGCTGGGGACGCAAAAGAACAAGAGGCACTCTTTATTTGAAAAGAGTTTTTGTCACTGACAATAATGTTTACACAACCTTGCATCCCTTTTTAAGCCAAGGATTCAGAAATATTGCACACATGCACAAAAAAAAATTAGCCTCAAAATCGATATTGACTATCATATGAGGTATATACATGATTCTACAAGTTGTTATCTGAAACAAATGTTTTAACCTAGAATTCAGTTTCTACTTGACAGCTGTTTAAAGGAGATAAAAATTATGTAAAGGAGATAAAACTATTTGTCCCTCAATTATTAATGCCCATTTTGTTTTTATATTGTTGCCCCACAATTAGTAGTATATAGTTTTAAAAGCTACATGTACACTATATAATCTCACATAGAATCTAAACAAGCTGAATTCATAGAACCAGAGAGTAGAAAGGTTGTTGCCAGAGACTCAGGGGAGGGGGAATTGGAAAGATGTTGGTCGAAGTGCAAAAACTTTCCATTTTAAAAGGAATAGATTCTGGGGATCTACTGTGCAGCACAGTGAATATAATTAATAATACTGTTTTGTAGACTTATGATTTGCTAAGAAAGAAGATCTTTGTTATAACACATGCACACACACAAAATAGTAACTATATGAGGTGATGGTTATGTTAATTAGATAGACTGTGCTAATATTTTACAATGTATATCAAATCATCACATTATACATGCTAAAGATATACAATTTTTATTTGTCAATTATGCGTTAGTAAAGCTGAGGGGGCGGGGGTTGGGGGAGGCTATATGCATCCCAAGCAAATGAAAAAAACCAGTAAAACAGAACACATTCTGATTACATCTTGTTTTCTCTGGGAGAATGAACTAGCTATGGTACAATTCCCATTGGGAGAGACTGTTCCAAATTTCCTTTAAAAATTGGCTTTCAATATTGCATGTCAGTGATGTCTATTCAAGAAGTGAAAAATCACCCAAGACAAATTATATCAGCCATCTGGATTTTTTCCACTTTAATCTCAAAATACACTGTGAAACACAATAAAGTCTTGACCACTGCCCATCTCTCTATTACACAATAGGTATTGTTTGCTTCACAGTTTATAGAAGTGTACCGCTTGAGAAATATTAGGAAGAGTAAGAAAAGCATATATAGCAACACACACAGAATACAGAGCATAGTGTCCTTGAGAATATTATTTTCCTCTCTTGAAATATTCATGACTTTGAAAATAGGTTAAGATGGGCTATACTGATACCTAACTGTTGCTTCCTAATTTTAGATAATTTCCAATTTTCTTTCTGGGTGAACAAAAATTCTATTGGTTTTAAAGTTACCCCCAAATAAAGGAGGCAAAATATATTTTTCTTCTTTCTATGTGACTTTTGATTAGTAAAGAGTATGACTGTGCTCTGTTAAAACACAGTATGTGTGTATGCTTAGTTGGGTCTGACTCTTTGTGTCCCCATGGACTGTAACCCACCAAGCTCCTCCATCCATGGAATTTTCCAGGGAAGAATACTGGAGTGGGTTGCTTTTTTCCTTCTATAGGGGATCACATCTGTGTCTCTTGAGAAGGAAATAGCAACCCACTCCAGTATTCTTCCCTGGAAAATTCTTTACCTAGAAAGCCCTGTTTAAACATAAGGACACAGCAAACAAATATTAGACGGGCTTTGTGTGAAAAGCCACATTGAAACTCCGAATATCACATGGATCCATGTTGCCATTTGCCACAAATTTAAAACATAACCATAGTGTGATGGTTAAGTTCTGAAGAAAGACACAAGGCACAAATCTCAGTTCCAATTATTAACTAAGCAATCAGAGACAAATTCCTTAATTTTCTTGTCCTTCAAGTTGTCTTCTAAAATTAATATAATAAAACTTAAGATAATAACAACCTACATCAAAGCATTGTAATAAGTACTGAATTTTTACATGCAGAGCATCAGAACAGTGTTTAGCAAATAATAAGTTCTCAATAAAAATTATTGAACAAAACTAGCTTTTTTGGGCACAAGTGTTATAAGAACTGTTGGAATACAAAGTTTAAAGTCATTTCCTGCCAAGTGTAACTAAATAGTATTTTTCTATATGGACAAAGTTTAATAAAATTTACTCTGAGTTCAAATAGCAATGTCTGGTTTTCAATACACTATGTAAATTTCTAGAGCAATTGTCTTTCATCGTTGAAGATCACACTTTATTTCTCATTCTTTTTAAAGTACTGAATAAAGTACAAAGATTATGTTTACTTTTATGTTAAGGGGAAAAAAGCACATATTTGCTTCTAGTGACATGTCTGTTTATTATTTCATCAAGCGAAAATGTCTAAATGGATCTTTCAATGGACTGGATATTTGTGTCCCCCAAAGTTTATCTGCTGAAACCCTAATTCCAATGTGACAGTATTTAGAAGGGGACCTTTAGAAGGTAATCAGGGTACTGGGTGAAGCCTTCATAAATCGAATTAGTGTCTTTACTAAAAGATGCTCAGAGAGCTAGCTCACTTTCTTTCTATGATGTGAAGATATAAGCTAGCTGTCTGCAACCTGAAAGAGGGTCCTCACGAGAATTCAACAACACTGGCACCCTTATGTTGGATTTTGAGCCTTCAGAACTGTGAGAAGCAAACTGATGTTGTTCAAAAGTTGCTCAGCCTATGGTACTTTGTTATAGCAGCCAGACCTAGATAGATCTTAACTGAATTGAAGATGTTTGAAATTGACAGACTTAGCATATGTAGAGTATTTCATATTTACTAGGGAAATAGAAAAGCTTGAAATCTCCTCAAAGAGATTGTCGTTCATCATCCAAAGCAACCACAGTGGTTTATAAGGAGACTCCATGACTGCTGTAGGAGTAAAATGCGATTAAAGTAAAATGCCACAAAAATAGAAACCAATGAATGGTTTCAAGTATAAAAGGCAAAAGAACAAACACTCAAAATTCAAAATGCTGGCTATTCTAGAGCTGTCATGGACATGTCATCCTTCAGGTTGAATACTAACGAGGATTTATCTACCTTTTCACAGTTCCTATTGTGTTACAAAAATTAACCAACAATTGAAATAGACACTACAGTCAGCAAAAACAAGATTGGGAGCTGACTGTGGCTCAGATCATGAACTCCTTATTGCCCAATTCAGACTTAAATTGAGAAAGTAGGGAAAACCACTAGACCATTCAGGTATGATCTAAATCAAATCCCTTATGAGTATACAGTGGAAGTGAGAAAGACTTAAGGGACCGGATCTGATAGACAGAGTGCCTGATAAACTATGGACAGAGGTTCATGACATTATACAGGAGACAGGGATCAAGACCATCCCCATGGAAAAGAATTCAAAAAAGCAAAATGGCTGTCCGAGGAGGCCTTACAAATACTGTGAAAACAAGAGAAGTCAAAAGCAAAGGAGAAAAGGAAAGATATTCCCAATTGAATGCAGAGTTCCAAAGAGTACAAGGAGAGATAAGAAAACCTTCCTCAGTGATCAATGCAAAGAAATAGAGGAAAACAACAGAATGGGAAAGACTAGAGATCACTTCAAGAAAATTAGAGATACCAAGGGACATTTCAAGCAAAGACGGGCTCGATAAAGGACAAAAATGCTATGGCCCTAACAGAAGCAGAAGATATTAAGAAGAGGTGGCAAGACTACACAGAAGAATTGTACAAAAAAGATCTTCATGACCCAGATATTCAGGATAGTGTGATCACTCACCTAGAGCCAGACATCCTGGAATGTGAAGTCAAATGGGCGTAGAAAGCATCACTACGAATAAAGCTAGTGGAGGTGATGGAATTCCAGTTGAGCTATTTCAAATTCTAAAAGATGATGCTGTGAAAGTGCTGCACTCAATATGCCAGCAAATTTGGAAAACTCAACAGTGGCCACAGGACAGGAAAAGGTCAGTTTTCATTCCAATCCCAAAGAAAGGCAATGCCAAAGAATGCTCAAAACTGCACAATTGCACTTATCTCACAGGCTAGTAATGCTCAAAATTCTCCAAGCCAGGCTTCAGCAATACATGAACTGTGAACTTCCAGATGTTCAAGCTGGTTTTAGAAAGGGCAAAGGAACCAGAGATCAAATTGCCGACGAAAAAGCAAGACGTTTCCAGAAAAACATCTATTTCTGCTTTATTGACTATGCCAAAGCTTTTGACTGTGTGGATCACAATCAACTGTGGAAAATTCTGAAAGAGATGGGAATACCAGACTACCCGACCTGCCTCTTGGGAAACCTATATGCAGGTCAGGAAGCAACAGTTAGAACTGGTAATGGAACAACAGACTGGTTCCACATAGGAAAAGGAGTATGTCAAGGCTGTATATTGTCACCCTGCTTATTTAACTTATATGCAGAGTGCATCATGAGAAGTGCTGGGCTGGAAGAAGCACAGCTGG